>NC_050180.1:13321915-13589415 GCF_008315115.2 Sander lucioperca
CATTTCTAAGTTACTCAGTACCCCTAAAACCACACTTTTTTTCTGCTTTGCCCCACTTGCCCCAAATGACCCATCACCACTGCATACTGTATTCTAATTCAACGTTTCTGAATGAATGAAACTACAGGTCAAAACGAGCCAATGACTCCAGCATTGCTCATCATAATCATCCCTTTTCCCGTACAAAACAACCAGCACTTCATCATAGATCAGGTATGTTGGCCTCCATTACCCAATTATTTGTCAGCGCAGTCTAAGTATGTATATCCTCTGGCACACATGGTTACCATCAGTACGACTCTTACCACAAAACCACAGTGTTAGTCTAATCTCTAAATACTGTGTGTAATGGGCCCATGTCATTATGTTGCTTCGCTTTTATGACACACAGTCCTCAAAACAGTGATGTGTTTGTACCAAATCCAACCCGAAACATTGTAATACTGAATGGCAAAACCCTCATCAGTCATCACAGCGGCTGCATGTCTTTCATGTGAAGTGTGTCTGATGCTCTTCCTGTCTTGTTTCAGACATTTCCAATGCATTCTGGAGAGGGCTTAACACGCTTTTACCGAGAAGCAGGCACACGGTCTGAATACTGCAAGCCTTGGTGCTTTTGTGTCGGGCTTTTATCTGTGGGGGGAAGGTGGGGTTGGGTCTAAAAAGTAGAGACATTTGGATAAACTTATATCATCCTCTGTCTGTCTTTTACTGTCACTATCTCTCTCTCTCTCTCTCATTCTATGTATCTCCAAACTCTCTTTCTCTGCTACCAAGACTCATCCTGAGAACAGAGAGATTACCTCCATTTGTCTTCATTAGCATATAAGCTAACAGGCCCTTTGCTGGAGCCCGTGGGAAACTGCTGTAATTGCTAAGATAGCTGTAGACTTAACCACTAAAGGAATCCGTAGAGCTGTGAGTGTGCGCGTGCTTCAGTAATGGAGGGATTTCAGAGATGAACTTCACCTTGACTCTCAAGTCTCATGCTCCTCTCTTCTATCTCTGTGTGCACATTGTCTGTGAGAGAGCACGGAAGAGCTGTGGCGAGGAAACAACAGCTCAGAAAATTACTCTGAGCAGCCAGCTGTTTCTGAATCTCATCATAAGAATTTATCAACAAGCATAATTCTGGCACCAACCTCATATGGTGATATGAACATTTCCATGAAAAGAATCATCACACAACTTCAGCTCGCTGCTTATGAGGGGTATTTTTTAGTTTCCAATCCATTCGAATGAATGCAGAAAAGAATTACACATGCATATCTGAACTACTAGAGAGGAGAGGTTGTTTGATCCATTCTAATATATGGATAATTGCAATACACTGTGATTCAAATTATGAAGCGTGCACTCATCCTCAAAAACACCCTATACAGTCCAACTGGCAGCTGAAATGCTCCTAATTGCAAGGCACAAACAAACAAGAAAATTACTGCAACTGTGCCCAATTAAGGGATATTTTTGCTTTGCCTTCTGTGGTTGTATGGTTGATTAGCTGCCTGTTCAGGTAAGCAGTTTCCATTGAGTACATCTGAAGTTCACAAAGTTCAAGTCAGAAGTGTGGCTCCAAATCTTGCTGTATATTTAATGGAAATAGCAGGAGTTCTATCAATACAGTAAGCGTGGTGTGTTGATTATATAAATTCAATAGGTAGCTGAAATTTGATGGTTAACTTTCCTGTTAGTTATAGTGCTGTTTATTTTAAGTTAATAGCATTCTTTCTCTTGTCCAATTAGCTCATTGTTGTTAAAAGAAGAGCATGAATAGGAAACCCACAATGGGAGGTAACTGAGAACCTTGCTAGTGTTGGAGTTAGTGTACGTATTGTTTGCATTAGTCCACACGAATCCTGCTGCAATCCCAGTGCGAAAATGGATCATTGTTGTTGACAAAGAGGGGAACAGAAAAGAAAGGCTAGCACAAACACAGAAACACACACACAATGGTGTACAATTATTGTGCATGTGTAAGCACACAATATGATAATTTGGCCTAAGGGTGCCTGGTATGCGTGTACAATCCAACCAACATATACACGCATGCTTCTTAGACATTCTGAAGCGTTGTGACACATGCCCGGTGGCACAATTTCTATGACTCACACACTTAAGATCACGCTATCTCTTACCTTCAAATGATCATTCTTTTTCTGAACTTTACCGTTACAGCAGACAGCAATATACTGTGCAGTGGAGTAAAATTATGTCGCCCAGTTTCGTGAAAGGCTTTCAGAGACATTTGACACAGAAATTATGTTTTATTTTGCTGTCACCAATTGAGGCTGGCCTATGGTATGTTCATTCTTTTTCACAATCAAAAAATATTGTTGCCTTTCTTAAAGGACAATTCCGGCGCAAAACGAACCTAGAGGTTAATAACAGATGTGTACCCACTCGATCACTCTCTGGGACATGTTTTCATGCTAATCGAATGTGTTTGTAGCTTGAAACAAGCTAGCGCGGACTGCTGATTAGCTTACAACGCTAGTATTCGGGGCTCAGGGAAAGTAAAAACAAATTGCTATTTATACCACTAAAAAGGCTCAAAATATCACCACACTTCAACGATCGCATAATGAGGGTCCCTAAATGTTAACCGAAGCATTGAGAACTTTGTAAGTATACAGACAGTTTATTAAAAGGATAGTTTAGAAAGACAGTAGCTCCCAAGATGGCAGCCGCCTGTATACAAGAATGCGACTGTCTTTATAATCTATCTTTTTCATAAACTGTCTGTATACTTACAAAGTTCTCAGTGCTTCGGTTAACATTTAGGGACCCTCATTATGCTACCGTTGAAGTTTGGTGATATTTTGAGCCTTTTCAGTGGTATAAATAGCGATTTGTTTTTACTTTTCCTGTGCCCCGAATACTAGCGTTGTAAGCTAATCAGCGGTGCACGCTAGCTTGTTTCAAGCTACAAACACATTCGATTAGCATGAAAACATGTCCCAGAGAGCAATCGAATGGGTACACATCTGTTATTAACCCCTAGGTTTGTTTTGCGCCGTAATTGTCCTTTAAGTGATTATCTCAGGTCAGTGGAGTGTCTATCCAGGGATGGCATTAACACATGAAGACACTTACAGTTTTGCTCATTTCAGCAGTTCTGTCACAGTGGAAAAATATGCTGTGTTACAAAGTTGCCACTGTGAAAAGCAGTTTCTTAGCACAATGTAGTGTTATGAGAGGTCTAGTAGTAGATAGTTGATAGGGTAATTGCTGACACATGACATGAGGGAGAGTGTTGGTGTGCTGTGATAACCCAGATTTGCAGGTTTGTGGAGGAGAGCATGATGGAGATTGTTTGAGGAAGCTGCACGCTGACAGCTGCAAAAAACATGCCTCTACACAGAGAACATTTTGGCAGACTGATTGTTCTTGAAAAGACTGTTTTGATTGAAGAGACGTTTTCTTGTTTCCCAAAACACAACCTTTGGTAAATACACCTTTTAAAACCTGAACTACAACACAGAGAACGTGCTCGCGGAGAAGTCAACGAGAGGCTAAAAAGCCGACCCAGAGCGGAGGGAGTCCCGACGCCAATAGAGGACACGGAGCAGTGAATGCGGAGCAGTGAATGAATAGTAGCAGTAAATGTGGAGCAGCGGCGTCACGACAGAGAAGAGACGTCGGCAGCAGGCCCAGCTCCGGTGCGCACATTGAATCGGCGGCTGCGTGAGTCAGTTTAACACAGCACAAACCCCTCTAGAAGTAGGAAAGACACACACTCATCCAGGCCATTTTAGGTTAGTCTAGTTAGGCTACACCTGGCAGTTAGTAGGTGTCTAGTAACATACAATCTCTGTACAATAACTAGTTTGTGTGGTACAACCTATTTTAACTTAGTGAAGTGTAAATCTCAGTGGCAATGGTAAAAAACTTTTTTTTTGAAAAACAGGAAGATTGAATGAACTGCTGAAATCAATGATTCAAGGTGAGAGACTGGTGGAGTTTGACAGTGAGGTTGGCTTGGGCCGTCTACACAGGATTGATTAAGTGTGATTAGAGGTGCCATGCTGTCTGCAAGGGTACTCCGGCACCACTTAGATTCTGCTCACTTTGCCAACCCACCCAGCTTACAATTCCACCATTCTCCCATCTTTCCTCAGCTTCTCTTCATCCATCCATCCTTCCATAGTAAAGTGTTTACCAGGGGCAGAACTACATGGGCAATTCCAGGCACAACAGCATTGCAATTGCATTGACTGAAAAAAAATTAAACTGCTCAATTGACCTGTCTGGTTAAATGGAGAAGAGCAATGCCGCCTTCGTTTTTCCACACACAATGTATCCTGTCTTTCTTTCCATCCCTCCCACTGCTGTCTATACTTCAGAGCCAAGGCCATTCTGGGTTCTGCCAGGTCGGAGGACTCAGCCGCATGTCAGACATCTCACTCTGACACACTATCCCTCCCTTTCTTCTTTCTCTGCCAACCCCCCCCCCCCTCCCTCCCCCACCTCATCCTCCCATAGGCTTTCATGGAAAGTTGCCCTCTTTTGTTGTGCCAGAAGATACATCTTAACACTCCTCCATCCCTCTGTCTCTAAATCCAGCCCAGTCGCATGGCAGTTCGTGAAATGGTCACGTTATTGAATCTATTGATTTGTGTACTGAACACGTTAATGTCGTTATTTTCGTGTGGTGAGCACGAATTTTAAAGTAATGCATTTCAATGGGAAGCATATTTCGTGATCACAGAACGATTACGTTAGTGAGTAGTATTGATAAGGCAAAAATCTGCGCAGGGAGGTTGGTCGGGGTGGTGGATGGCTCAAACAACACAGGACTTTCACCCCAGAGACCGGGGATCACGTCCCGCGTGTTGCAGTTCCTTTCCGCGTTATTCTCTTCCTAACCACAACCATCCCGTTGTTGTGGCCGTGGCGTGTGGCGCTTCATTTCCCCGTTGTTGCGTGCCACAGAGATGGTGGATCGTGATCCTACGCCCAGGGATCGCGTTCCGCGTGTGGCGGTCCGTCCCGTTTCTGTCGCCGGCGTGTGGTGTTTCATTTCCCCATTGTTGCGTCCCCCAGAGCAGCCCAGTGTCATGGCAGTTTGTGAAATGGTCACCTTCGAAAATCGTGACCTGTACATGAAATAAACGAGAAAATCGTGACCTGTACACGAAACAATAAATCAAAATAACGTGACCATTTCACGAACTGGCGTGAGATCGGGTTGCTAAATCATACCAAACAGAGGCAGCAGAGGTATTCAAGATGGATTATTTTACTCCTCACTAAAGCAATACTTAATATGTTGGACCATCCAGGGCAGGGCAGTGCAGTTCTTTCTTGTGTTGTAAGTATCAGCAATCAGGGCAGTCTGACAGCTGGGATGCCTGTTCAAGGATTTGGAGGATACTGGTTCAGTCTGCTATCCTCAACTGGCCACACACGAAAACCAGGTCAATCAGTCGAAGTAAACAACCCCATGCATTTCATTGCACAACCATGCTTGCATATTGCAGTTTGATAAATAGGGGTCTTTTCCAAGGCTTATGCTGATATCATTATTATATAATTTGAAAACTGAAGGTACTACTATGTATTACTACTACCTGCAAAATGACAATGGAAATATTCTATGTACACACGTGCAATTCAGGTTAGGTTCGTCACTGTGAAATCTACCAGTTATAAACTCACATACACCAATGTATTCATTGCTTGATGTCTTGGCAAACTGATATGTTTGCTTAAACCAGTTACACAAACACATGAAAGGCAGACTGCCAGAACAGTGAGCCAAAAGTTAGACAGCTTTCCGCAAGATACCTCCAGACTCCCACCTTCACACCTCATGGCCATTTATGTTCAGTTTGCTTGTCTCTCTGATCACCTATAGATTTACAGCGGACCACCTGCGAGACTCACAAACCAAGCACAGACATGCATCTACACACACGAAATACAACCAGCTGGCAGACAGCAGAGATCCAGTATAAAGAAGGCTATGATTGATGTCTAAACAGACAGAGGAACAAATTAAACCAATCAAAACTAATCAGGAATGGCAGCTCAATACAAAGGAGGATGGGCAAACATAAGGAATATGTCCGCAGGTTGACAAGGATGCAGCTACATCCTCTGATTACAATAGCGGCCTACCATACTGTATACAATCTGTTTCTCTGTTAGTCTCAGTTCAGTGGATAAATGTTTACCTTGAGCAGCGGATGATGAACAATGACTTTCATGGGAAATAGATGAGCAATGTTTTCTGACATTGAAATACATTCGCTGGGAACATTCACATTGTGTTTTGGCTGGAGCTGAAGAAGAAGCATCCAGCTTCTCATCATTTTGTCTTCACAATGCAAAGTACGTCAGGCATGCCAAACTTCAAAATGTGAATATCAACTGTTTTGAAGCTCTGAAAGAGGATTTCACTGTAAGAGTCAAATGTTTATGCACCACTGGCCAAAAGCATACACACAGTCGCCAGTTTCTTACAGTTAGCTCAAACCAATTCAGTAGAATACAACAGTCCTGCACCTTCATAAATGATATAATGTTCCATTTTAATTTAAAGTCTTTATAGAGGTGTTGAATTGATCAACTTGTATTAGTGCTGTCAAATGGTTAAAATATTTAATCGCGATTAATCGCATTAATGTCATAGTTAACTCGCAATTAATCGGACATTTTTATCTATTCTAAATGTCCCTTGATTTCTTTTTGTCCCATTATTTTTTCTCATTTTAATGCTCTTATCAACATGATACAATACTTTTAAAACAGTGCCTGAACCGAAAGATATTTATTTATATATATATATATATATATATATATATATATATATATATATATATATATATATATATATATATATATATATTTAAAAAAGCACCTTGTTCAATTGTATTTGTCTGTTCTGTATTTTCAAAAATATAAAACAATAAAAAGTTGATCTAAAAAAAAAAAAAAGGAGCACAAAACGGCAAAAACAACCACTGGATGGGAAAAGGGTATTTTACAATAACTTTGAATGCACCATGAGGCTGGCGAGGCAACGGCAGCTACAGTCTGATGTTAGAATCTTCTACAGTGAAATACAGTCACACTTTACACCGTTTAGCTGTCAGCATTTTAACCGTTTACTCCAGCTGCTAGCTAACAGTAGGTTAACGTTAGCTGCTGCTAAACGTTAAATCTTGGACCCCCTGCCCCCAAATAAAAACTCTTCAGATCTACACGATTCACGTGGATGACATCTTCCCATTCAAAAAGGCAATTTTCGCCAAAAAAGCAACTAGTTTGCAGGTATGTACAACTCTTTGGCCGGCTCGCAAGCCCAAACAAGTGTGTATGACGTGCCTGTTGTTTTGTTTCCGGTCTAGCTAGATCCGGTGTGGTGTTGTAGTTTTCTAACGTTACTAGTTGTTGCAACAGCATGTGAAAAAAAGGCTAAAAAGAACGTTAATCTTGCGTTAAAAAATTGACGCGGTTAAAATGGGTTTGCGTTAACGCCGTTAATAACGCGTTTAACTGACAGCACTAATTTTGGAGGATGTAGTTCTGTTGAACTGTATGGCATTATACAGAGAGGTGGTTTCTGTCATCAGTCTACCATATATGATGCAGCAAGTGTTGTTTGACACAAAATATTTCTAATAACACACACACACACACAAAGAAAGCTTTTTTTTCGGCGAGAAAACGAAAAACCTTTTGTGTGAGAAAAGCAGGCCTGCATTTGTAGCATTGAGCTGTGGGTTATAATTGTACAGGGATTGACAAAATAACACTTCAGGAAAGAGGATTAAACAAAGGTCAATTACAGTAACAGCATTTCTCAGTTAAAAACACAGCTGGGAATCATCATTTTTATAGGTGAGTTTTCCAAATTACTTGCAGGTGGATTGATTAAAATAACGTTGAAATTATGTTATGTCAAGTCAAGACAAAACAAGCACCAGCAAAGAGAAATAGCAGCCTTTTCTGAGAGTAGTATTTGTTTTCTTTGCTTGACTGATGTTTTTCATCTATCGGTGAGCGGGGGCTTTGGCCATTTCATTTGTGAAAAGCACATATACTGTTTGTTTGTTTGTTTCAGAAAGGTAAAAAAAAAAAAAAGTACAGAAATTGGGCACTGCAGACCTTTGTCTAATGATCAGAAAGGAATTTTTAACCACTTTACGAATGTCCAGGTTACAACAGGGTGGGAACCTATTAATGGTTTGGAAGTAATTAGCACAATATAGTAATTAAGTTTTGGCAGAATTACAGTATGGGTGTATACAGTACTTTCTTCTGGTTATCCCAGTTACACTGCGGTCTGCTGTATCCTGTAGAGCTGGGGAGTTGATTTAAGCAGGAACTGTAAATTGCAGCAGTATGAATGACTTTCTCCAATGTGAAGGTTATTCATTACGCCTTTTTTATTGTTGGTGTGCTCCAAACATGTTGACAACAGATGTCTTCTGTCTCAG
Source organism: Sander lucioperca (assembly GCF_008315115.2). Lineage (NCBI taxonomy): Eukaryota > Metazoa > Chordata > Actinopteri > Perciformes > Percidae > Sander > Sander lucioperca. The sequence continues at coordinate 13,330,360 of NC_050180.1, forward strand.
CCAGTTAGTCTGGCATCACAGACTGTTGGTAATAAAATAAAGTCGAAGTAACTGTACCATTAACAATATCTCTGCGGTGAACTTACTCACCCCTCGCAACACACACACACACACACACACACACACACACATTAACACATCATGGTGGTGCAGTTACTAGGCAATGTTTTCTTAAGCAACCGCACAGGGGAAATAAACCTAAATTCTCTGTGTGCATCTCCCTCACAAACACACACACACAATGCACTCTTTAAAAAAAACAATAATTTCAGGGGCTATATCAACAGATTTTGTCAAAAAGAGACATCTTGTTTTCTTTTCTAAAATGACAAAAAGCACACCTAAAGAGAACACATAAAAACAAGATTCAGTTAGACAACATCTCACTGTCAGCTGGTTAACAGGAGACTGAAAAGACATTGAAAGCTCCCAATTAAAACAATCTTTATTATCACCACAAATGATCAGTCCAGGTGTGACAATTACTGTATAGGCAGAACAAGAATTAGGTGATTAGTTGTACATCTCTACAGCATTACTAGCTAGTGAATGATATTTTTAATGTGGATCTGGATGTAGCTTTCTTTTTTTAGACTTTGTATCATGACCACACCTTCGTGGTGACAATGTGGGACACCAAGGAACAACGTGGAACGCCGTGGCAACAATGTGGCGACAACGTGGCGACAATAGGGTGACAACATGGTCGCAATGTGGCCACAACATGGAAACAATATGGCAACAACAGGACAAAACGTGGTGCCAATGTGGTATGAAGGTACACTTAGCCTCACCTGACTGCTGTCTTTGGCCATGTTTAAACTAGTCTCACTTTGCCAGACTCTCCTCCACAGCGCTAAGGAGGAGGGTCTGGCTAGTCCACACAGCATTCAGGGATGGGAGAAAAACGTGCTCTAGTATATTGGCATTTCTTTAAACTAATCACAATCCTCTTTGGTGGTGCTAAGCACCGAGAAAAGCTGCGGTGCCACTGCAAAATAGCTTCAGGAAGGAACTTGTTTTGGTGGTACATGTGTATGTTCAAAAGTTGTTTTAGTCGTGCAACAGAAAACTCAGATTGGACAGTCTAGCTAGTTGTCTTGATTTACCATGCAGAGATCTGAGGAGCAGTTAACCATAGTCCTTATAAATCGACCAGAGTTTAAAACACAAAAAAAGGCAACGGATATCCGTCCTTAATGAGTGAATGAGTGAAGGACGGCGGAATTTCTATCGGCAACAGAGCAATCCCGGAAGTGGAACGTTGAGGATATAGACTGTGTTTCGGGTTCGGACAGATATTTAGAAATGATATTCGGGTTCAGGTCGGGCTTGGTCACATCAGCGCGATAAGGCATTTGTTGTAAAATGGTGCTGCGGCTCCTTTAAGAGAGCTCAGTGCTACGACATAAATATTTTAATGCCTGTCGGGCTCGGGTCGGGTTCGGTTACTGATACTTATTAATGCATGGCAATATTACTGTTGTGCTTTCTACAATATTACTTTTGAAGTTAGTACAAAAGAAGATATGCCAAAAATGACACCCACTAGAATCTGGAATCTCCCAAAAAACAATAAAATGCCATGTGGGCAAACAACCACTGAAGCAATTCTAAAAATATAAAGTAATAAGAAAGAGCTGATTGAAGCATTTAATATTGGGCATGCTGATTATCACGTTGGACAATGATGTGTGGTGTGGTCATATGGAGTCAAATAGAGGCATACCCCTTTTTATTGTTTTTGTGTGTGTGTGTGTGTGTGTGTGTGTGTGTGTGTGTGTGTGTGTGTGTGTGTGTGTGTGTGTGTGTGTGTGTGTGTGTGTGTGTGTGTGTGTGTTTGTATTTGTAACAAGTCTCCAGCCAGCCAGGCTACGAAGCAGTAATGACCCATTTGAAACGTACACATACAGTGTGCAATATAAAATACTGGTTGAAGAACATAAAATCACACGATGGGCAATTCTAATACTGTTTTTTCCTGCTGTAAATAGAAGGTCAGAGGTCAATATTTTGAAATATGACTGAAAAATGCGTTACTTGTTGAGCTACAGAAAAAAATCATCTGGGTTTCACTGGAGAGGTTGTGTCCCATGATGTTAAAAATGCTGTCAGAGGCTTCCTCTGCCTGCCAAGAGTAAAATTCTCAGACAGTAAAACATATATTTTTAGATCCACATTTGTACAACTCAAAATCCAAACCAGAAAAAAGGTTACATGAACTATAATGAATAGTGGAGCTATACTCTTAGGTTTAAAAATGCAGAGTCCAGCTGGAGTCATTGAGGACACATACCGTTAGTGAACTACCTTGCAAAGGAGTACATCCTGTTTTTCAGACAATCTGAATTGAGTTGTTCTCCCAACAGGCCTTTTCTCTGCTGCAGCTAGCTTAAGTCATTACACAGTGTGAGGACGATGATGTCTCCCCTGGAGATGGTCAAGAGGTAAATTGGAAGTGAAGTGAGGGGTTCTGTGTCCACTGTGCAGAGCAGGGCCCAGACGAACCCTGGGGTCTTCAGGCCCCTCGTTAGCAGACTGGCCTACATGTTTTCATTTGCTGGCAAACTGCAGGAGGTCAATTGCTGCTAAATTACCAGCTTTGGCTGGGAAAACAGCATGCAGATAATTAGTTCACTCTGCCCGTCCACACGATTCAGTTTTCTGAAAAACAGTCTAAGAGATGATTCAGGGCTCCAGTGCTGCAATTAGACCAGCATTACTCCAGCATTCGTGCCTGTATGTGTATATGTGTTCGAGAGGCAAGTGGGAAGCCTAAGAGAAAGATGTCAGTGTTTAGCAGACAAAAACATCTTGCCTTCAGCTTCTGCTCTCATTAAAGATATTTTACAATAAATAAACACAGTGGAAAGTAGACAAAATGTTTCCACTTTGATGTGGTATTATACTTTGCCTTATGTCACTTTTATGACTGTAATGGTGCTTCTCCCTTATACAAACAATAAATAATGTATCACAAAAAAGTAGCAAAACTAAATATCATTCAGTGCAGCAGAGGTGTGGTAGAGAAAAAGGTCTCTTACGATACATTCCCCCAGCCTTAGCTGAGAATGCAGATCCATCCATGGTTTAAATGAGCGACTGTTGTTTATGAAGATTTTCTTACAAACCCCCAGAGCTGGAAAGACCATAAGAATTGTATCAACCTTGTCCTGGAACACACTTCATACATAAGACAACTGAACAAATAAATTAGTTGAAGAAACGATAGAGGTGGATACTTGAAGATCAAAAATCAAAAACAAGTCGGATAATGGCTTACCAATAAAACTAAACCCATTAAGACAACTCTGTTAAAGATACAGTGGTAATTAACACTTAATCTGTCAGTCCATCGAGTTGTCCATTCTATACCTCACTTATTAAGAGTCACAGAGGATTGAACTGTGCAAACATGCATCATGTGAAAGCCAAGGAAACAGCCAGCACAGGTCACCAGTCAAACCCCAATAACGTTTCACCAAATCACTGCAGCATTTGATTGAAATCACTTCCTGTTCCCCTGTTTTGATGGGGAGAGGTTGAGTTGTGGCACTTTTTCCCAGGGTTTGAACCAAGTTCTAGTGTTCAATATAATTTGTAATGTCTTGAGATGTGACATGTAGTAATCTGCAGACTCAGTGTCCAGGTTGTGGGTGGGTGGAAGGAAGTCGGGATCTGCCACATCGTTGTCTTCTTCCTCTGATCTATCATCATCACTGATGGCAGGGTTTACGGGAACAACAGCGGTATCCCTCTCCCCATAAAAGAGCCAAGCAGACAGCTGCAAAAGGAATATCAGAATCAGAATCAGAATCAGAAAGGGCTTTATTGCCAAGTACGTTGCACATACGAGGAATTTGTCATGGTGTTGTTGGAGCATGTCACACATACAAATATAAGAAGGATAAAAAGATATAAACAATATAAGTATAAACATATACACACAGTACGTATTAATAACGATAAAATACATTTAAATAAATAGTAAAATAAGTTAAACAGTAGTGAAAAGGGACGCTACAGCAGAGTAGGTACAGTGGCATGAGGAGCCAGAGGTGGGGTGTGGAGAGAGTCAGGATGGATTCCGAGCCTTGTTTAGAAGGCTAGTGGCGGAGGGGAAAAAACTGTTTATGTGGCGTGAGGTTTTGGTCCTGATGGACCTCATCCTCCTGCCAGAGGGGAGTGGCTCAAAGAGCTTGTGTCCGGGGTGGGAGGGGTCAGCCACAATCTTTCCAGCACGCTTCAGAGTCCTGGTGGCGTATAGGTCCTGGAGCGGCGGCAGATTGCAGCCAATCACCTTCTCAGCTGACCGAATGACACGCTGCAGCCTGCCCTTGTCCTTGGCAGTGGCAGCAGCGTACCAGATGGTGATGGAGGATGTGAGGATGGACTCAATGATGGCTGTGTAGAAGTGCACCATCATTGTCTTTGGCAGGTTGAATTTCTTCAGCTGCCGCAGGAAGTACATCCTCTGTTGTGCTTTCTTGACGAGGGAGCTGATGTTCAGCTCCCACTTGAGGTCTTGGGAGACGATAGTTCCCAGGAAGCGGAAAGACTCCACAGTGTCGATTGTGGAGCCACAGAGGGTGATGGGGGCAGGTGGGGCTGGGTTCTTTCTGAAGTCCACAACCATCTCCACTATCTTTAGAGCGTTGAGCTCTAGGTTGTTTTGCTTGCACCAGGTCACCAGGTGGTCAGCCTCCCACCTGTAGGCGGACTCGTCTCCATCAGAGATGAGTCCGATGAGGGAGGTGTCGTCCGCAAACTTCAGAAGCTTGACGGACTGGTGACCGGAGGTGCAGCTGTTGGTGTACAGGGAGAAGAGCAGAGGAGAAAGAACGCAGCCCTGGGGGGATCCGGTGCTGATGGTCTGTGAGTCGGAGACGTGTTTCCCCAGCTTCTCATGCTGCTTCCTGTCAGACAGGAAGTCAGTGATCCACCTGCAGGTGGAGTCAGGCACACCAAGCTGGGAGAGTTTCTCCTGAAGCAGAGCCGGGATGATGGTATTGATGATGGATGATGGTATATGCTTTTAAGTCAATATTAAGCCAATTCTGATTTATTTGTTAAGGAAAACAGTAACAGTGTAATGTAGATCTAGTCTAAAAAAGAGTATTGACATAGAAAATATAAAAACACGATAAAAACTGAAAAATCAATTATAATCAATTATAATTACTGTTAGTACCACTTATATGTTGCTCATAATTGTGTTTTATCACAAACTAATATTGAGTAATTAAAATCAATTCACACAGTGCTAGGCCTCACACTAACAATAAGTACCTGTGTATGCCATTTAACTATCGTAAAAAACATACATTCATAAGGCATATGTCTAAAAATGGACGGGGCATATGATCAAATATGGTGCATTTAGCTTTGAGCCAAACATTAAGCTAATTTTAAGAAATGCTGTGCAAATAACAACAATCTCAATCTTTAACACAACTATTCAACCAAATAATGTGTGAGTTACATCAACTTACCATGTTTAGTTATGATGTTATTACCATAGCTGTGGGAGAAGCCAGGTTCAAAAAAGCAATATTTATGATTTCTGCAAGATGGCTGTGTTTGAGGTGCTCCAGGCCACTGCTGATTGGTCAGATGCCATGATGTCAACATCTGTCAGATAGCTTGATCTCCTCTGATTGGCTGAGAGAAAAACACATGACTCCACAACTCCAAATGGAGGCAGGGGAGGGCATTTTGAATGTGTGCAGAAGTGACTAAATTGGTTACTTGCCCCATAAAGGGTTCGCGATTAAAAAAATGTATTGTTTGACAGCCCTAATATATATATATATATTGTATTGCTGTATTGCTTTATGAGTCACTTTGTGTTGTGTGTTGAGTTATTATCACAACTGTACACAATTTGTCAAAGTGCACACTTGATTACTGGAATCATGGAATACTGGTGTGTAACATCATGACTTTAGGCTTTCCTTCAGTGGGACTGTAGTGCAGTAAAGACAATAAAATGTCAGGTCATGACCAAGGGCGTAGCACAAAATTCTGGGCCCTGTAGATAGGCATTCCAGCTATTTATTCTAGCATCTTTTTGGGCCCTCCTCATGAGGGCCCCGGGTTCTCACCATAGATGTCGCTAGACCCCTTTTACTGGGGCAGGTGCCCTGTTGATCTGCTGTGCCACGGTAAAATCTCATGTGTAAAACCATTGTGTAAACCCTGAATATTTTTCACATCTAACATGGTGACTTAAGGATTTATTTTGACCAAAAACCAGAGGTGAGGTAGTAAACTTTATCTGCTGTGAGGCAGCACAGTCGTGCTTGTCATGCTAAGTAAGGGTACTAACAGCTAATGTTAGTGGAGGTAACATGGAGATGCGTTCATGTCTATTCTGTAAAAATGACTATTGGACGAAGTTCAATTATAACATGATGTATTCATATGTTATCTTGTAAAAAGTAGTTTTGGGCAAAAAAATTAACTAAATACAGTTGTTCAAAGAGATAAGCAGATGTTTTTATACAAGTTTGAAATAAATAGAGGGAATTATGACCATTAGAACAGCTGCATTTGTTGTCAATTTCTTATAAATGTATTGAAATATAAATGTGTTGGATATGTATTTTGTTATGTACTTCTTTAATCTTGTTTGCAATACAAGTTTTATGCAATAACTAGGTCCTCTGTCAGTCGGTGTCTGTAAAGATGTCCGAAATGGTTTTCAAAATCAGACCCTCTCTCACACCCCCCGCTGCTGAAAGACTCGCCTTCATCTCTTCCCGACTGGACTACTGCAACTCACTTCTCCTTGGCATCAACTCTACCTACATCAACCGACTCCAACTGGTCCAGAACGCAGCCACCCGACTCATCACCAAGTCCTGGCACCACATCACTCCAGTTCTAAAACAACTCCACTGGCTTCCCATCTCCCACCAGATCACCTACAAAATCCTGGTCCTCACCTACAAAGCCCTCCACCATCTGGCCCCCTCATACCTCACTGACCTCCACTCCCCTACCAACCCTCACGGTCCCTCAGATCCACCTCAGCCGGTCTCCTCTCCATCCACAAGTCCAACCTCCGCAGTTTTGGGGACAGAGCCTTCTCCAGGGCAGCTCCCATGCTCTGGAACTCCCTCCCCCAAGAGATCCGCACCTCTGAGTCCCTCACCATCTTCCAGTCCCGCCTCAAGACCCATCTCTTCACCTCTGCCTATCCGTAGCCCCACGCCCCCCTCCCTTTTCATCTGTGCCTGAATCTTGTTTTGTTTTGTTTTGTTTTTGTTTTCTACCTTGCCATGTAAAGCAACTTTGAGTCCTTGAAAAGCACTATACAAATTCAATTTATTATTATTATTATTATTATTATTATTCCCTCTTGGAGATATGTTCCTTGCATCATAAAGTGCATATTGTATATGTTTGGTACTCAATCCCATTTCCACCCCCAGTCCAACACCCCTGGTCATGACAGGCGATGACACAGACGCAGACCACTGTTGATTTCTCGTTGTCTACCGACAAGTCAACGGGTCTTTTAACGACAGCTGTGGTAATTCCCTAACCTTAACCATGTGGTTATTATAGTAACCGTGGCGACAAACTTTCCATTATCTTAACAAAGCACTTATGTGAAACCAAACCCTGATCTTTCCCTACACCTAACCCAGTTGCTTTTGTGCCTAAACCTAACCAAACCTTAACCATAGCATTGTGAGATCATATCTATGTTTCCAACAGTTTATTTAATTTCTACACTGCACTACAGTTTTGAAAGGCTCAGACAAACAAACAATGTCCTGTCGACAGGGACGTCCGATCAAATAATGTCAATTCAGTCGGATTATCAGGCAAATTCTAATCTACTTCTTGTCATTTATATCTGCAACATCTACTGCCACATTAAAGTCCAATGCAGCAGTCATAGAAACTGTACTGGGACAAAATAAAATCATTAAGCACAGGTGAGACCAATTTTCCAGCTATTTCCCTCTGTTTGCCCCGCTGACCTGTGCAAGGAGCTAACGGCTTGCTAGGTTCATGTTCATGTCTACACATATCTAATGCATGTCTGTGTAAATGATTTAAAACAAAGCAGACATGGCTTACACAATGTAGGCTGAGAAACAGCCGATCTTTGACCAATACTGGATTTTGAATATTGGTAGTTGTAGTAGAAGGGTGGAGGGGTGTTTCTTTTTCACGTGCTTGTGTGGAATCAGATCAAAATGGAGGTAAAGGACTTCCTATACACCACTTTTTTATTGATTCAATATTTGAATATTGTACTGTAGATTAAATGTTTGACGTCTGATTCGTAATGAAATGCTGACGCAGCTTGGTGATTAGGCAAACTAATATTTGTGTAACAATGCTTTTAATGGTAAAATTCAATCCTCTTTTTTCACCACCACACCCGTTAAAAGATCCCTCTTCTTCCTGCCATAGACCTTTAGCCATAACCTCATGCAGGCTCAAGGTGGAAAAGGCCAGATAAGAAGGAGTCCTTTGTCCGAGAAAAATGAATATGATTTTGTGCAGTTTGATTAAATCATAATGTGGCAGGTAATGAATCTCCACCTTCGCTATTTCATTACTCAGTGCAGTCGTGTTATCAAGCCCTAAATATAGCCTCATTATATATTCCATTTCTACCAGCTAGATTCAAAAAAAAGAAATGGTCCTTTCTGAACGTCAGGTGTATATTTCACTATGCTGTTCGTACAAGGGCCGAGGCACCTCTCCTTTCCTTTTCTTCTCCCTCTCCCTCCATCTCCTTGAGTTATAGCCACCACTCACATCTACCAGCTCCAAATAAAGGAGGTCTTTGCAACTTAAATTGGAAATAGATGGGAGAACCAGGGTGAAGCACTTGGATGAAAGGTTCAATTACTTTGATGATTGGTCTCAGGAAATGTTTTACAATGACACTCATTTACTCCCACTAGTGCTTTGTGGAGACATACTTGTTGCAAGCTGAAATGTCATCCTCATCCTCTCAGCACACAATCTCTGAAATCAGCAAAGCTATACTGACTATATTATCTTTTTCAGGATTTTTTTCTTGATTTGTTAAGATTTGGTTTGCGTATTTGAATCTGTAGCTGTTCTTCAGATGACCCTTGTTAGCTCAACAAAATCTATCCAATTAAACAAGGTAAATCTGTAATTAGAATGGCACATAATGAACTTGACCCCCGAGGTGGGGCAGATGATGTCCTAATTAGAGTCAATGGGCTAATCTATCTCGACAGAGGAGTCAAAGGTCACAGATGAAGCTGTGATAGGAGATAGACCTAATGAATAACAATAGGTGGATTAACTGAGAGCCAATCCCTGATAGGGAGGAGATTTGGCCAATAATGTCCCACAGATTTTCATGCTGAGAATGAAAGTCCCTAGTGTGTCCTGCAGACTGGAGGAAAGTCTTATTTTGGAGTTTGTCACAAAATAGTCTCAAAGTTGAAATGTTCACTTATCCTTCTACCTTTTGGAGCTTTCAATTGAATCTCACAGTTGAACGTTTATTTTGGAAAATACCTATGAAAGCATTTGAACTGTTAAAGAAATGGTTATTTGGCAAATATCACAAAAATGTATAATTTACCAATGATACATGCTGCTGGGACACTAAGCTGTACACTTGACTGCTAGTAAACAATGCCTTTATCCATTCTGTATGAGCATATGTGGGCATCTCTGTGCGAGCATGTACACTTAATTTTGCTAAATGCAATTGATGGATGTGTAAATTACAGTTACGCAACACTGTGCCCATCATAATGATTCATAACTGCCAGCAATCTAAAATGAACTGCTCGCTACTGAATAGAGTGAACCATTAATTGTTTATTGTGTAGGCAATGGAGAATGAAGAATGAGAATGAATGAATAAGGGAGTGATTTGATGTTGTCCACTAACAGAGCAGCATTCAGTTATGACAATGGAACACCTGTTTGGTTACCCAGGTAACAGCTGGGGTGTCAACCATTGTGATTACTGTGCATATTTTTGTTGAACATACTGCTCATTAATGAACAGAATTTATTTTTGAGCATTGTGACATAGCTTGGTGATGTATGTATATACAGTATGTATGTATGTATATATATATATATATATATATATATACAAACATAATTAATTTGACTCTTAAGGGGGAAGGCTAGTGTTTGTGTCTTCAACACAGTCCACCCATTACCACAAATTACTCATTAATCACTAATTAATGAAAATATTTAATCGATTGTTTCTTGGTTGTTGTGTCCCTAAACACCATTAACTTTAGTTAAGTACATTCAGGTATGTATGCAGAAAATGTTTTCCCTGTATTTTACAGTCACTTAAGTTATTTACAACTAACGGTTTATTTATTTATAATTATTTCAGAGTTAGTTTGTGTATTTGTGTGTATGTGTGGCTCTGTGCCTACTAGAGATCCTCCCTGGGGGTCTCCCCTGCTAACCTCAACAAAGGTCATTGTGGGTGAGGACACAAACCCAGCTTTGACCCCCAGGGTCACAGTAGGCCTGTATGATGGAGATAGCCAGAGAAAGTGAGATAATAGAATAACAATATATATGTTGTGTGTGTGCGCCTGGCCTGCACACACGCATGAATCGCCCCATTCAACGTGTTTGCACACACGGAGCATTCACGCAATCATTTTGTGCATGCATGCATGTGTTTGCGCTGTCTGTTGGCCCGTGTGTGCATCATGGGTAATGGCCAGTCCAGCATTAAAAGCTGAGCAGTTTGCCTGCGGCAAGGTGCGTGTGCAGCAGATAACTGTTTGCATCTCTGCCTCTACACTTTAGGAGGAAATCCTTGTGTCCACAGCCATTTCTTCTATTTACCCCATGGATTATCTCCTACAGATAATTAGAGATAGCAGGGTTGCTTAGAAGGCCTGTCAGCGTTGCTTCTACCTGGCCTTTATTCCATTATCTATTCCATTTCAAATGTCAACATTTGTCTTTTGTCTTAGAAAAAATACCTCGTAAAAGATCTGAAAATGACCAACAGAATTGTAAACAGATGATTTTAAATATTTATTTTCAATTTTAGGTGCAGTGTTAGATTTTGAAAATCTAATGTAAATGTATTCATTAAAAGGAAACAGTTTTACTCATTTATACAATATGCCTTTCAGATTTCTCTTTGGTTTGACCTACTACAGATGCCTAATATGATACATAATTTATGTACTGACTAGTGAGATGAGTGGCGGACAGTCAAGACAGAGACAATGGAACACAATAAAGTAATTTATTTTGATAAAGTTTCTATTTGCAAATGATGTTTGACATACAGTGCATTTGTTACTAAATTACAGTAAACACAAAGTATCCAGTTTTATTTTTTCAGGTTGGTCAGCCTCCCTCTATTGTTCCCTGTCAATGCTCTTTGTATGTCAGTAAACAGAGAGCATACATTGCTTTTGTGTAATTAATACATGTTGGACTCTTAAAGAAAAAAAAGGCATATTCAGCAGCTATTTTGGTTTTGTTAAAAATGTCCTATCGTTAGTTATTTAAATAAGGCCATGCAAAGGCAAGCTCACTTCTCATGAATTATATTTTCATTTTCCTCCCATTAAAATTATGTGACAGCCACCCTACTCTCTTTGTAGGGAAATTTACTTAAAGGTCAATTCCGGCGCAAAATGAACTTAGGGGTTAATAACAGATGTGTACCCACTCAATCGTTCTCTGGGACATGTTTTCATGCTAATCGAATGTGTTTGTAGCTTGAAACAAGCTAGCGCTGACCGCTGATTAGCTTACAACGCTAGTATTCGGGGCACAGGGAAAGTAAAAACAAATCGCTATTTTGTACCACTAAAAAGGCTCAAAATATCACCAAACTTCAACGGTAGCATAATGAGGGTCCCTAAATGTTAACCGAGGCATTGAGAACTTTGTAAGTGTACAGACAGTTTATTGAAAAGATAGATTATGAAGACACTTGCGTTCATGTTTACATGCCGCTGCCGTCTTGAAAACCAGTCATGACTTACAGCTGGCGATGCAAACTAAAATCAAAAGCAATTTGCTCAATATATCTGAAATAATCGCACCAATGTAAAACATAACTTGTCTAGTGTACTTACTCAGTGGATAACTGTCCATCTGGTCCCTCTGGTCTGGGTCGCCGTCTCCAATTTATTTTGGGACATGGAAAAAAGTTTCAAGTACAGCCCTGTTTATCAGAGAGGGGAAATCTTCAGACTGTATAAAACACAGCGTCTCTTGGGTGTCGCGACGCAACAGGTCACACTCCATGCAACACAGACACTCCTGTTCAGTGGCCATAGCTTCACAATGTCCGCAGGAACACCACCAGTTTCCCAAAGTACGAGGCTGTGTTGCGGCATTGACTACCGGTAGCTCTCTCTCTCTCGTAGCCCTTTCACAGAGCTCCCGCAGCTCTTCGTTCAATAAGCTGTCTGTACACTTACAATTTCTCAATGCTTCTGGTGGAATGCTTCTCAAGATCCTGACCCTGTCTGTATATATTTTCTAAAGATATGTAGTACAAACAAATCAATTCACACCTAAAATGTATACGTACAATCATGTTAATTACATTTTATTTTTATTACATGTGCAATTTGCATATGTTTTCCTCCTCTTTTTAGATGCCAGTGTGCTCAGGACAATATTTACTGCAATAATTGCAGAGGTTGGCCAAATTCTAAGGACATAAATGACAAGAATTCCTCAGATTGCTTATGAAACACAGAGGACAGGTCAGGGCCCAACGCTTAATCCTCCCAGGTCTGCAGGGCTCACGGTGGGCCTCATGACCTGGAATTTTATAGTCTTTACTGTGCTACAGTCCCACTGAAGGGAAGCCTAAAGTCATAATGTTGCACACCAGTATGCCATGTTTCCAGTAATCAAGTGTGCACTTTGACGAATTGTGTATAGTTGTAATAATAACTGTGTTAACACACAACACAAAGTGCCTAATACAGCAATACCATTACACAGTGGAAAGTGTAAAAATGTACCCAGTGGCTAACTATGCAGTGCAATTCTAAAGTTTCCTATTTAAAAAATAAAATAATATATATATACTGTATATATAATATAGTTACCTCAAACTACAAGTGCATCATAAAATACTCAACCACACATAAGGAGCCTGCAGATAACTACATGTCACATTTAAAGACATTAGAAACTAGTCTGCACACAATAGACTATTATATTGAACACTAGAACTTGGTTCAAACCCTGGGAAAAACTGCCACAAGTCAACCTCTCCCCATCAAAACAGGGGAACAGGAAGTGACCTCAACCAAATGCTGCAATGATTTGGTGAAACTTTCTTGGGGTTTGACTGGTGATCTGTGCTGGGTGTTTCCTTGGCTTTCACATGATGCATGCTGGGACAGCTCCATCCTCTGTTACTAAGAGGTTTAATAAGTGAGGTATAGAAAATGGACAACTGAATGGACTGACATATTAAGTGTTAAAAACCACTGTATCTTTAGAAACTGCCACACCACTAGGCATATACAATAAGTGCTGTCTTCCACATTAAACAAATGCAAAAGGACGTTGCTACAACTAAGCAAAATTCAACTCTTGATGAAGACGTGATGCAATTGAAAGTTCCAGAACTGCCAGTAAATTGACCTTGAAGTAAGATTGTTTAGTCAACTACTACTAAAATATATATATGACAGCCTTTTCCTCCAAATTCTTGCAAAAGATTAAATATATTGTGATATATCATAGATGCTTGTCTTGAAATGTATTGTGTGTTCCGGAATTGCTTGTAACATCATAGACAAAATATTGTCAACGTATCATACAATAAGCTACTCATTGACTCCCAGCCCTACATGTGTGTATCCACATATCTTCTTGTGCAGAGTAAAGTTATCTGCCCAAGAAGAATGTTTGTTAAGGCCACTTTCCCTGTCATTCTTTCTGCCACTGCAATACCTCATTGAGATGCACACTTTGCAAGGTAAACAGCATTTTAAAGGATCCTAAATGAGGTAATCCAAATGCGGCCTCCTCCTGCCCCAGGCAGGGTTTTGAATGCAAGAACTGTTACGCACCCTCTTTTATGTTAATCTACTCTTCTGGCCGCAAAATAAGAACCACATGTCTTTCGCAAAGTGCTTCTTAGTGCACTGACAGACTGGTCTTTCATGGAGTGGATACTGTAGGACTTGGCAGGGACACCATTAGACTGACTCAAAGGCCGGGGCAGACGATCTTAGTTGGAGAAATCTTCCACGATTTTGAAAGATATGGTTATTTAATAAACTTGACATTTGGCAATCTTGTTTAAGAGGGACACCAGCCTTGTAGCGATCAAAGCAAATCTATTAGAACTGAGTGCTACCTCTCACTCACCTACACAGACACTCACACTTTCTCCCGCTGACAATCTGCCCTCATTGCATTTAATTGAATCAAAAGTAACACACCTGAACTTTGACACAACCACTTTGTTAATGTCCAAACTACAGTAAGTCTATAGAAGGAGCTGCTCCTCCCTGGGAGTAATAGTGTTAAACACATCATGCTGAAGATGGAGAGAGACAGTAATAGAAAGAAAATGGTGGTGCCAAGACTAAAGCACTATACGCAGGGGACTATTATTACCAGGAGATCTCATGAGATTTAGAAATCACCCCCCCACGTCTGCGTTTACTGCGGCGCATTTGCACGGGATATGCAAAGTCTGTATTTTACTGAATCCCACACCATCCCTGATCTAGACCAATGTTCCATCTGCAGTTCATTTATCGCTTATATTTTATAAGTCAGACCAAATGTGTCATTTTCTCATTGTGTCAGAGAAATGTATTGGATTTGGACATTTGGGTGACATGTAATGGTTTTAAATACAGTTTATTTAAGTGAAAGCCTCACTCGGACTCTTTGACCATTTTCAATAAATCCGCCTCTCTCCTAGTTCATCCATCTCAATTTTATACAAACCAGCTCTTCCTTCTGGTCAAAGCATTGATTTGCTGTCCACCTGTTCGTTACGACACAGCCTTGTTCAAGAAACTATACGCTCCTAGATGTGTTATTTTAATTAAATCTATAGTGTAGTTTACTTCTTTGACAGCCCATTCTCTAAGTTATCCATCTTTCCCACGAAACAAAGTGGTATTCACTCTGTGTAATTGAAAGATTTCCCTGGAAGTGCTCCAGGCTTTAATGTGTCTGGTATTTGCAGCTCAGGGCTGTTTGCTTATTTCTTTTGCACTTCTAATACATTAGCCATCTTGTTGTGATTTATAGCAGCAATAGATCTTTCAAAAGGCCAAACAATTGGCCATTACAGTTATTGTTTCGTTGAATGCTGTGCACTTGCCGTATCCGGTTTATGACTAAAAAAGTAGAAAGAACTGCTGTTTTTTTCTCATGTGTGTTGTTAAAGTTGCACATCACTACCTGTTATTGTAAATAACTGTTTTCTATGTAAGATCGTAAAGTTTGTTTCTTGTTATATTAATTGTTCTTCATTGCATAGGATAAGTAATGTCCTTTATCCATTAGCTTTATTTCTATTGAAACAGTTACCAAAAAACAAAATTCTTACCCTAATCAAACACTTACAAATTCCTACAGCCAATCGCTGTCTGTATTGTGAACCACTAACTGAGTGTGTCAAACAGAAGTATGACAAATTCCTTTCCAGGTAATTATGAGACATTTATACAGTCTCCTATGTCTCAGTTAAAACAGTATCTAACCACTCAGTGATGCACAAGGGAGGGCAATGCAGCGCAACCTGATCCCTACTGTAGGTTTACTTAACCAGCGCTATAAGCACAGTGCAATTATACCTATTTTCATGTGATAATACCATCTGTAACGCTCATACAGGCTCACTGTTTCCTCAGTCCTCTCACCTAAAATTATTACCAGACCATATCGACAAATTCAACGAAGAAAGGCAATACTGTTTGTTTAGCCCGTGACCAACTCTCTGTGCGCGGAGCGTAGAGCCACATGAGAAAGGAGTGGGAGCTAATGGAGAAAGGGATCGCCGATGTGAGAGGGCAGCAGTGGGCTGAGTATACATGTGTAACCCATTTCACAGAGCCACGCCATGGGAAATATCTACCTTACTCTCAGCTCCTTTTTTCCATAAGATTAATTCAGGGAGAAATAATAACAAAACTGCAGCACTTGTTAATTGGGTCATATTTCAACACTTACGCAAACCCGTCCATTAATGATATTAAAAGACACAAGAGTGATATATTTTTTCGTATAGCTCGCCAAGGTAGGGGATTCCCCATGTGCACAAAAAAACAAGAACCTTGGGGTTGAAAAAGAATGTCTTGGATCCAAACAACCTGCTCAAGCTTTACACACACACCTAAATCCAGCCCACAGAGAAGTTTGGAAAAGTATTTACATCTTAGTGGGAATGTACAATAAAGGTTGAGTGGATCACTTGCTCATTTCCTCTTCCTGTTTCTTTTCCTCAGGTGCATATGCATACTGTATGTGTGTCAGGCTACGTCCCTGTCTGAGCCCGGGCAGTGGTCATTAACAACGAAGGGCGTTATTGAACGGCTCAGTGGTAATTTCCCTTCCTAATACCAGCATTTACCACTTGAGCCTTTAACTTCCACTCCTTAGCCCAATATACACTCACTGAAACACTTACGCAATGACAACCAACTGTATGAGAATGCAACCATTTTCTGTTAATCTTACAGAAAATGGACTCATACTGTAAATCTATTAAACACCAATGCTTTACAAATAATGAGCCAATCATGATAAATATGTGCATGTTTTCACACTCTTTTAAAATCTCTCAATAGAACATATATATACCCACTTTTTTATGGTGAGAAAGATGGTTTTTTGTCCGAACAAGTTTGGCATATGTGAGAACATGATTGATTGGACTCCAGCAATCCAATCAGCAATGGAAATTCTTCAAAGTCATTCTTGCCATCTAAAAATTGCAAAGTTATAGTTATAATCCTTATGATTTAAGATAATCAAACCCAAATATTGATACTATTTATGGCTGGCCTTTATACGGCTATAGCGAATAAACGTATTAACATCTTATTTATTACCTTTTGCATTTTCAGTTGCGGAGTTAGCCATTCTTGCAGTGGATTCAAATGGCGTGCACATGCACAACAAATTCACAGGAAACAACGCAGCACATACTGGATGGAATTCAGAGGACAAGAGCCTCCTCTGCCATCAACGTCTATATATTTGCTCAAGCAGGGATTAAAATACTGTCCTACAATGTGGCTACTGTACCGTACTTGTTATGCTGGTGCTAAATTTTGGAATCCAGGGGTCAGCCCCATGTGAAGCCACCTTGCACAAACAACAACCCTAAACTCCCATTAGCCATGCAAATCCAATCTGTGAGTGTAGATTGTCTAAAAAAGAGAAAGAAGCTGGAAGTCTTAACCAGGATCCAGTTCACCCCTCACCCTATCTTTGCCTCTCTTTCTCTCTCTCTCCCCCTTTCTGTCACCCTGCATTTCCTACATTGCAAGCGTCTCTGTGCATGTCTCCCCTCACTGTAGCCTGGTTTAACCGATGACATTGTTCTGGCTCCTTAAGTAATTTCTCTCCCTGCCACAGTCACACAATGCCCCTGTACCAACAACTGTGTTATGGCTGCTCAACTGTACAAGCACAGCTATGCCAGCACAGATTGAGACCATGCTACAGGAATTAGGCACACACACACACAAACTCACAACGAGTGCCACATGCATCCACACAAGTTGCACACATATACACACACAAAGAAAATCACACTCTCACTGCCAAGTGAATTGTCGGATTTGCATCTCATTTCACCGGTGTGTGTGCATTAGTTTTAGTGTGTGTGATTTTTTTTATAGCTCTTTGAATACCTTGGTGGCACACAAAGGCCTTCTCTCTCTCACTCACTTTGGAAAGGCCTGTACCATTGCAATAGGGAACAGATTTAGATGCGCAGTGACAGCTTAATAAACTGGATGTCTTTGAATGCCTCAATCTGCAGGGGGAGGTGTCTGGGTGGCTCGGGAAGCTGCTCAAGATGCATCAATAGGAGGAGGATCTTTCTCTGGTGGTGCTAAGGCCTGCACAAAGCCCACAGTGGCTGACCTACAAAATGGTGGTCAAGATGGGGCTTTATGTTTAAGGGCTGAAAGGGAGGAGAGGTCTGATTAGTAGGTTAGGGAGAGTTCAGTGGCTCTGTAAGGCTCTGGAAGACCTGCCGACTGGGACTTGAATAGGCCTGGTGGCATGGTAAACAGGCTGAATAGGAATCCATTGCGAGGGGGGTGGAGCAATAGCGCTAGGTGGGAGGGGAAATGCTTGTCTGGGTTCACGGGACCCTCACAGGAGCTGTGTAGAGGGCACTGGCCCTAAGTCTAGGAACCATTGAGGCTGGCGCTCTGTGAAAATGGGGCTCCATTGGTGTTAAACCAATCCCACTTCACAGCTAACCTCCCATTTATTCATCATCAAAGCAGGGAAGAGCTCATGATCATAAGAGCCTTGAAGCAAACTCAGAAAAGTTGTTAATAATTTTTTATTACAGTAACAAGGAGCAGGAAGACCCTCCATATCAAATTTTAACAGCTTGTCTCCATATTTTAGATCTACACTTTGAATGCTTACAGTGCTAACCAAGTATGGACAAAAGAGAAACCCATCTAACAAGTTTAGGGGGAAATCTATCATAACTGGACTGTGTATGGGCAATGTGCTAAGTTGCGGCTAAATTGTTAGGGATAGTCAGCCAGTAGTGTCTACAATGTGAATTCCTAGATATTATGAAATGTTCATGTGCAATTTTCTGTAGTGGTCCCAGTTTTGTTCTTAAAGTGTACTGAAGTAGCATATCATATGATTGTCGAGTCAAATAATTGAGGACTGCTTCATTTTGATACATTTTGTTGTAATGAATTACTCAAGTCTTACTTTGTTACAGACCAGATCTAGGTTACATCACATGACAATTGCTAATTTCTCATCTGCTCTGACGAGGGGCGTCGGACTGGTGGGGAAAGGGGACTGAGTACCCAGGGCCCAAAAAGATGCTAGAATGAGGTCCATAGAGAATGCCTTTTTTTTTTTTTTTTTTGAGGGGGGGGGGTTGATCATGCACAACAAAACAAAACATGCAGGAATTAAATCCCCCTTTCATGGATATAGTGCTACAAAATAATCTCAAAATGAAATAGCACAACGTGGTTTCATTATACAGTAAAACTCAACGCTTTCAAGCCCGGAGAGCGGAGTTCACTTCGCGGCGAATGCCTTTAACTTAAACTTGTCTTCAAGTCTTTTACTAGTGTCTATGTATAGTAATGATTATTCTATTTTTGATATATTGTGTAGCCTATTGTACTTGAATAGATATAGAATTTGCACTGGCAATGTACTTGCACTGACACTCTCTTGCACTATGATACCATTGAACCTTTCTGCATTTTTTCCACACGGCTCCTTTAAACATGCTACAACCTACCTTTACTATAAGGGCACACTATTGATATCTTCCTTTGCATTTTTGTAGTATGTATGTGTACGTGGATGTCATATGTCTGTGTGCCTATGTGTATGTATGATGTGTATAAGCTATTGGACACCTTAATTTCCTTCTGGATAAATAAAGTATCTCTATCTATCTATCTATCTATCTATCTATCTATCTATCTATCTATCTATCTAAAATAAAATAAAATACTTTCATTCAGGAAACGCTTGTTCGTTTTAACCACGATCTTTTTCCTAAACTTAACGAGTCGTTTTGGTGCCTAAATTTAACTCCATGGCCCCTGAAAGGACCATCATCTGGCAGTACTGTAGCCAGCTCGCAGTCACCTATTGGCAGCTAAACAACTACCGCTGGTAGCCAGTGTCCCGGAGCTCTGTAGCGGTTAAATACAACCAGCAACTGCCACTCGGATTTTATCGTTTTATGGCACTATAAACTGTTCATGTTACAGCGCTTTACTTAGTTAAAAATACTTCTATTTTAGGTATATAATATATGGACTATAATTGGTAAAGTAGCATTGATCACTTTGAGGGAGAGGGGGTAGATTTTGTCCCCACTGGGGATAAAAATAATTCAGCAGAGGCAGGGTATATAGACCAGAAAGGGGGAAATTCCACGCATTCCCCCCCAGAAAATCGCACCCTGCATACAAAGAAAAATATAATACAGAAACTATTCTGAAATAGCACCAGCCAGTGGGGAAACTCCAACTTTTGACCAACAAACGGTGTAACTTAATCACACACTCAGTGATTGTGTGATTCACTTTTATTGGGCTAGCCCGTTTGCTGCAGTCTAGCCAGAAATCATCAACAGTGCCAGGCCTTTATAAACTGTTCAAACTATTGTTCGGTCCAAACCAATTGCCAAATTTTCCTGAATGAAACTACAATTCATCAGTATTGTAAACAGCTCTGGTTTAGTTTTTTGTCATTGTCCAACAAAATTGGTTTGGGACTCTTTGGGGTCCCATTTGAGTCAAATTCAATGTAGTGTTTTCTCCTCTTTCATTAAATTCTAAATAGGACCCATCCCAGGAGGAGAGGAGGAGGGTAGAGGGATTGAGTGAGGGAGAGAGAAAGACTGCTTCCAACTATTGTGCCCAGCCATATACGTAAGTGCAGATCTTTCTCTGTCTGCCAAGCATTGTGATACTGGGAGGGTCACATTTGTTGTAACGCGTCTTTATTGGGATAATTATGAGTAGCAGATATAAGGTTGTTCTCTCAACAGTCCACCTATTTATTTGCTTTCTTCACTCGTTTTAATCCAAAACTGTATTATTTAAGTGATCATTCGCTACAGTCTAAACAGTGATACTATTCCTCATCCATGCAGTTCTGTATCCTCTCTAAATGCTTTACCAAGAGAACCATCCATCCTCTTTCCCCATCCCAGGGCCATTCATGGAGTTCAGCACCAGTCCTCCCAGCTCAATCAAAGTAAATTAGGTGAGCTGGAATGGGGATTGCTCAGTACCTTCTGCTGTGCTCCGGTGTCCAGCTATTATGCTAATGCAAAGCGGTGGCCCTGTATGGGTAGCCCCAGGGCAGAGCAAGTGGACCACTCCTCATTCAGGCGCTTAACCCCAATCTAATGCTCTATTAGTGCCACAATACTATAGCTCTCAGTTTGAATGCTAACAGGCTGCTTTTTTTTGCAGACAGGCCATAAGCACACAGATACGTCTGTTAGTAATCCATTCACTTAGTCTCAACATGTGTTTTATTTGAATTGGTTTCTATGAGATGAGAGTAAACAATAGAATGGTAATCATTTGCATTTTAGTCCTATGCAAATTAAGACATATTTAACCAAGGAACCTTATAAGAAGGAGGAGTCATTAGTCATCACATCATCATTGGTGCCAAGACTGTAACATTATTTGTATGTATTTGATTTTACTAGAGCATCTTTAATATCAATAACTAACCAACCATCAAACTTTTAATTATATTTAATAATATTCAGGAGGGCTAGCGTTTGCTAGCTCTATCGATAAGGTTTTCTATTATTTTCAGGAGGTGGCGCTAATCGTTAATCGTGTTATTTACCTCTATGAATTTGTGCCTCTATTACAGTAACGGTACTTTGTTAGTCAAAGAACGTTAGAATTTGCACTTTGTTTAGGTAAAGTGAGCCAGAAATATTTCTGTTGAGATGTCTTACATTAATTTGGAGATAAAACCCTGTTAGTATGATCTGTTTGGAGACCAGTAGTCTATATCGACGACGTTTCATTTCCAGGATTGTTCAGTTGCCACTGGAAATTCCACTGGATGTCCCTCATTTTAGGCCGGATGTCCATCACCTTCCTCACTTTCCTGTTTTTGTGTTGACTTTTTAAACTCCGATCGATTTATGAGGACTATGGTTAACTGCTCCTCAGATCTCTGCAGTCGAGACAGCTAGCTAGAGCTTGTTTTTCTCCTGTCCTGGAATGCTGTGTGGACTAGCCAGACCTTCCTCCGTGGCGCTGTGGAGGAAGGTTTTGTTTGTTTGTTTTATTTGGATCCCCATTAGCTTCAGCATAAGCTAAAAGCTATTCTTCCTGGGGTCCTACAATCTATCATGTGACAATACAATTTACGACATCACATTACACACCATACGCACAAAGACATTACTTCACATTACAAAACATTTGGAAAGGTCTGGCAATGCAAGACTAGGAGACCAGTAACAAGAACAATGCTCGCTCTTGGGGGGAACTGTTTGATCTGTGAATATGTAAAGTGTCCTGAGATAACTTCTGTTATGATTTGACACTATGAATAAAATTGAATTTAAAAAACGTACACATTTAGATAATGTGTTTTGTGTGGAAGAAATTTCCACTCAAAGGTGAAACAACCCAGATATGATGGGTTATAGGGGGACTTGCCATGCACGTAGGACGCTGCCTTCGTTTATAAGTTTTGTTGTATTGAACAAGGAAATCTGAAAGGAAACTTGAAATGTTGGCTTGATTTTTCTCATACATTTAAAAAAAAAAAAAAAAAAATTGGGGAAAAAAGTAAAATAAAATCCTTCATATTGTAAAAATACCTATATCCTTTGGCTATGTGTCTGTGTGTGTGTCTGTGTGTGTGTGTGTGTGTGTGTGTGTGTGTGTGTGTGTGTGTGTGTGTGTGTGTGTGTGTGTGTGTGTGTGTGTGTGTGTGTGTGTCCATGTTTGGTTGTTGTGTGCTGGTCTGTGAGTTTGGTGAGAATAAAGCTGTCTGTTCTTCATTGTGGGCGCCATGCCTCTCTGTCTAGTCTTTGTTGTTTGTTGAGGGAGCATGGTTAGCTTCTCGCTTTTTACTGGAACGACTGAATCAGTCAAAACACTTTAATGTCATAGTGCTGTGTGAAAAAAATAACTCTCAGTGATCTGATCCCTTCAATACAGAACATCCATTATTCAAGTGAAATCTTACCCGGGCTGCCTGTGTATTAGCATTGTCATGAATCTAATATCTCAGCCAGTGTGGACATCTCCTAATGAGTCTGTCTGGGTCTGTTTTCCCATAATATCCCTGGATGCTACCTAACACTGTGACAACACCGGTCTGGAAACCTAGCTTTTTCTACAGAGCGAGACAGAATGGAAACCATTATTAAATTCCAACAGAGGTTCTCATTCTGAGCCAGACTTAGCTCATTAAATTAAAATGACGAGGACCTTGTTTGCTGCAACAACAGAAGAGCCTCCTAATTGTCTTTTTGATATGAGGAGTTCTCGACTCCAAAATAAATCAATTCAACTTTTTAAATAACCCACGGGAGCTGAGAAACACTGATTCTGAACAGTGTGTGAACTTGCATCAATACAGAAGAGGAAATTGATTGTTGATGTTCAGATTAAAAAAATAAGCTTAGTGTCTTCTGCTGACTCTGCCCACTGATAATGTAAAAGGTTCTCACCACTCTAAGTCTAATATTATTCTGACTATATGCTAAACCTTTGATAATGAAAGAAGAAGGGTAAACGAGATTACTTGAAATTACACCAGTGGAATATGTAAAACTGATCGAGCCTGTTTAAAGCATTATCCCTGCATGGCCTTCCTCATTTGTTTTGGACGAACCAGAGTTCACTGTGGTTAAGCTGAACCCGCTAGCCCACATCTCTTGCGACAGAGCGCTCCTGTGTGTGTGTGTGTGTGTGTGTGTGTGTGAGAGAGTGTGTGTGAGAGTGTGTGTGTGTGTGTGTGTGTGTGTGTGTGTGTGTGTGTGTGTGTGTGTGTGTGTGTGTGTGTGTGTGTGTGTGTGTGTTTGCGTGCCAACAGGATTTATCTAGCATGTCGTACACAAGGCTGTGGTGACTGGCAATTTGGATGACCACAGTGGGAAACTAAGCCTCACAATATAGAGTAAACTTTGTCTCTGTAAAGACAGACAGACAGACAGACACACACACACACACACACACACACACACACACACACACACACGCACACACACACACACACGCACAAACGCACAAGCGCACACACACATACAAAAGACAGTGAGAGAAAGATGCTAGAAAATCCTATTTGCTTTGAGCTTGGACATGGTATCCTAGATCCACACAAACACACTGCTAAAACCACTAAGCCAAGGCCTTTATGTTCTGGCATACACACATAGTAACATACATTCATATACACTATGCTAGTTTGTGTTCAACAGCTCTAAACCATTGTGATTATATGGTTAGCACCAGTGATAATAAAACACTGTGAAGAGTTAAAGTGAGTACATTTAAGCAGACAAGGTGTAAGTATTAATATTCTAATTATGAAACATTAGAGGGCCAAAAAGTAACACCTGTTCTCTCACCTGTATATTTGGCTGGACAGCAAAGAACAATTTGCTCACAAATGAATGATGTTCCTAATTATTTATTTTTCTTTTCAGACAAATTTTGACCGACATGTTTAACTCAGCTTCGACTTAGCTGATACAAACTCAAGTCATTTTTAAAATTTTTAAGAGTCTACTCAAAACTCACTGATGGATGGAGACAAAGTATGTTTGTCTACACCCTTACTTCTTTATATCTCTATTTCTTGCTGTGTTTATGAGAGCAGCTCAAATCAACAGTCATCAATTGCCACTTCATCTTACCTCTCCTCCCTCCCTGTCTCGCCCTTCACTCAACTATCTCTCACACACACACACACACACACACACACACACACACACACACACACTCTCTCTTTCAGAGGGTTTTGGCCAACGCAAGCAGAAACACACCTCTCCACAAGGACAAAGTAGTTGTTTTCCACCCTTTCCTGCTCCAGTCAGCAGCAAAAAATTAATATTCTCTCACGTCAAGCTGCACTTGAGGAACACGTGAAAGGAGAGGGTGTATTTATAGAGCATGCTTTGACATTAAAACCTTTTCTTTCAGCTCATTCCTAGTTGTTATACGTATGTAGGCCTAGCTCTATACTCCATTGTCTTTAAATCCAATTATGTCTCAGATGATCTATCTATCTATCTATCTATCTATCTATCTAAGGGGCTTAACAACACAATGTGGATAAAAATGCCATATAAATCAATTCACCATTGGAATTTGCATGGACTTAAATGGGAGGGTTCATGAATGTGTTGGAGACATTCATAAACGCTTCCCCCAGAGGTCAATTTTGATATTGATTTCAAGATATGCTATTTGCCAGCTTCTTTTGTTGTTGGGAACAGTGTTTTTTTGTTATTGGCTTACTGCTTCTCATAATATTTAGGTATTGTTAAAGTTTGAAATGTTGTGTTAGGCGGAAGGGAAATCATTATGCCTACATCTGCAGGTCTGCGCAATACACTTTAATTCAGTTAACATATAACAAACTGACCTGCAAGTAAAGTAAATCAAAAAGGTCATGCATTTCTACTGTAATCATGTAGATTTAAACTATTTTTAGTTTATTTGATGGACAAGCAATTGTCATGACTTCAACACAGACATGAGATGTACAATACAGATGACACCAATGCACAATGGAAATGACACACTTTTACAGAACAGACACCAAACAGCTAGCAGCACAGCGGTCATATAATGTTTAACGTTACTATATTCACCATTTCAGTGGTTAGCATGCTAACAATTAGCACTAAACACAACATTCAGCTGAGGCTGATGGGAATGTCATTAGTTCTGTAGGCATTTGGTCATAAGGGAGAGACGAGAGGCAATGATAGGGCATCATACCCAGAGTTCATAGAGGCAATTAAAGTACTTTAAAACCCTTAGCTTGATGGCTGCGAGTTGTGTCAAAAAGCATAGGTCAGTCAGATCTGGAGACACATACAAGATAAACACATTTTTAGATGCAGTGCGACTTACATTTTCAGAAGACATTATTGTCCCTGTTGTCCATCTTGAATAAATGTCCACTGGCCTCACGCTGTAGCCTACAACATAACTCACTGAATCCACAACTCAAACATATTTTCTTCTTCTATGGGGTTTTACGACAGTTGGCATCCAATATGTTGCATTACTGCCTCCTACTGGTATTAACCATCAGCTATTATTGTATTCCATTACAATTACAACCTATCACTCAAAGCATTATGGGATTTGTATTTTCTAAAGGTTACACTATTACACTATGATTATCTACCAAATAGAAATAAGACAGAGAATAATAATAGGAATTAAAAAATAAATTAATATTTACAACTGTTTTATGTATCTTGCACTATAAAAAATGTTTAAATGCGGAGGCACAGTTGTCTTCCTTTTGTCTGAGGGGGGGCACAGTGTCCGGTGAGAGGGATCCCTCCTCAGTTGCTCTTCCTGAAGTTTCTTCCATTTTTTCACTGTTAAAGGTTTTTCCTTATTCAAATTGAGGGTTTAGGGACAGAGGCAAATTTGTGACATTGGTGAGAATGGTGATACAAAAATGTACTTGACATGACAGTGTCAAGACTTTGAAAAATCCTTTGCTAGAGTAAAAGTCAGGGGAACACCAACGTCAGTAGAAGTCATCGTCTAGGGACCATGAATATGTGTACCAAATTCTTGTGCTAATTTGTCTAGTATGTTGAAATACTTCACAGGATATGGGAAATTTTACCTCATGATGGCATTATGAAATGTTCAGGGATCACCAAAGTCAGGTGTGTCGATGTGTTTGATTGACAGGGAAGACGACAGGCTGAGCCCTGGTAGATGCACAGAGACAAAGTAAACAAATTTGCAGTGGTAACTGTAACCTGCAATTTAATTTCAGTTGGACTTTAAACTAATTAAAAATGTTATAGAAGTTAACGTTAAAACCACTGCTACAACAAAGTCAGAGTTGGTCAACCTTTGGCATTGTGCAGAGGCTTTTGGGGCCGTATTTCTATAACAGCACATGACATAGGCTTTAGCTGGTGAAGTGGTATTTCTGTTAGGAGCACAAGATTTTGCCCTTTTGTATGTGCATGTTTTGGGGAATCTTGAAGAGTGTAGTTTGGTGAGTACTGAAACATTTGAAGAAATTATCCATGTGTTTTTTTTCTGGTGAGTATAGTTTATTTTTTACACTCTAATGTTAACATTCCAGTAAGGCCCTACCAAGTCAGTTTTACTGCAGCCCCTTCTGGAATTTTAAAATAATGCATGACTTATAACTCTGTTCCACCTTCGGAGGAAATAGTGAGAAAACTGAAAAGTTATTCAATCTAATGATAAACCATTCTGGATAAATGGGACTGTTGAGCTAAATGCTGGCTTGTGTTCACGGATGTGAATGGAATGTAGTTGCATCTAAAAAAGACTGAGAAAAAAGGAAAAAAGATTTACGCAGGAAGCACACAACTGTTGGTTGCAATTTGCATTCATTGTTCAGTCTTCAAAGTGAATCATGTCTGCTGTGCCCTTGCCTTGCTCCTTACAGCCTTTATGGAGATGGAGACACAGAGAACCAAAGAAAACATTTCTCTTTCTCTATTTTTCACCCTCCATTTAGTCCTCCCCTATCTCATTGTTACAAAGGATGGGACCATTACAAATGCCACGTTGACAGCTGGGAACCATCCATCACTCTATTAGAGCTCCGGTTTGTTGGATTTGCAGCCACCAAATTCACAGCACTGCTAATGTGTGGGTGGGCGTAACAAGGAGCACAATTGGTCCAATTCATTGGTGGCAAAGACCACAAACCTACAAATTTGCTCATGTTTGAAATTGTATTTTAAGAAAGCTATTACTGTACATCTGAGATAAAAGAGAGGAACATCTATGGAAAAGCTGTTCTTTTAGTTTAAAAAAAAAAAGCGGTTTATCCTTTTTATCCACCACTTTATTTGGAAATTAAACCAAAACTAAGTGCACCTTTAATTTGGCAGTAATCTATAATTACTCAGAAGTGTGCCAATGGCGTAGCATCAGGGGATGCCGCCGCACCCAGGCTCAGAGCCCAGGCAGGCGGTTTGTGTGTAGCACAAAAAATGTCACATCACTGCTATAAAATGAAGAAACACAATATTATGGGACATGGTTGTAAAATCTGTCTTGCATGCAACTTAAAACACTGAGTCAAGTATTGGTTCATGACAGTCAATACAAATAGTCTGGCAGGCATTTCTTTTTTTAAAGGACCATATTACCCTGATTTATCGATATCAATACTCAATTCCTACCGCTCCACTCCTCTCATATGAGAGGTAAGAGAGATTGGTACTTGAGGTCACAATGGTCTGATTAAAACCAGACAATGAAAGAGAGCGCACTGATGAAAGCTAAATGGCCCCGGGTGATAGAGTGAGCAAAAACAAACAGCAAGGGATGGTCAACTAACTGAGCGCTAATGAAATTCTCTGCGCTCATGGTCATTAGGAAAAGGAACAGTTGAGGTCCGCAGGAAAAAAAACATCTCAAACTGTCACAAATTTGCACAAATCTACATATGTACACACATACAGTACATTCTTCCCAGTAGAGCTGTTTGGTTGTTGTTGTTTACCTTGTTTGGGAAGTGTTGAGCTTTATCCAGCTCATTTTGTGTGTTTGTTTGTGTTCATGTGTCTACTTACGTATTATAATACCCACTAGACACTCTAAGGATATAATATTGAGTCCTGACAAAACCTTTAGTACTGTGACTGACAAAGAACATGATGATGAGTTCCCCAGATACCAAACATCTCCACAGTCTCAATTTTCAGCCTTGACAGAGAAAAATGCTTTATTAAAAAATCAAATCTGGGCATGTGTTTGTTGTCCACATGTACTTTGTTTTTGCTGAAAAATAATTTATACATTCATTCCTTCAAATATCTTGGGAGACACTAAATTAATGCTAACAGTGCTTTCAATCCTTACAAATCTCCGTGGTGGACATCAATGAGGTCATTCAAACCTTGAGCACTGAGGTGCCAGAAGGTGCCAGAAGGTGATGTGATAATTCTAAAATGCTGAACTTGAATGTTCTGTAGTTGTCGTGGCTCACGCAACTGTGTCATACACTGTACATTCCAGCCTGTCCTCACCCAGAAAACGACCATACGGGTTGATTACGCAAGGAACTTATAACGCCTGCAATTACATTTCTTGTTAGGCGGCGACCACTCGTTGCTGTAGTAATAATTACAAGAGCAAAGGAGGAAGTGACGTGACAAATAATAAGAGCGCCAAATTCCATGTGAGGAGGACGGTTGAGGTGGGGAATGGGTCAAACAAACACAGGGAGTTATGTTCTCATTGTTAGTAGTTTCATGTGACTTATTATAGTCCAATCCCTGATGTCTGATGGTTTTTGTTGCCTAAACTTAACTAGTTTCATTTTACAATGTTTACTATGTTTAAAACTGTGCCAGTTCCGTTAAATAGAATGGCCACATGATTAAACCGCCACCGTGCAGCAATAAATGGAACGGCCGTTTTGGGAGTCTTCTGAAATTGACCCGTAATGTTGTTTAGGTATGGGGATATGTTGGTCCATTTCGTACAGATTGTAAAGCCCTCTGAGGCAAACTTGAGTTTGGATTATATAATAAAACTGACTGACTTGAGACTTTGGTTGATCAATGTGGATTCTGTCCATGTTAGGGAACAGGGTACCAGCTGCTTTACTCTAGCAAGAATATTTCAGCAGTCATGTGAGTTTGGGCCTCTGCTACCTCACCTTCCGGTCCTTGTACATGTTTAACTGGGACGATAGTTGAGTTGAGTCTATATTTTTTTAAATAAGTGTTCTAAATGGATGTTGGACTCTGAGCTGGTCACCAATTGTATTTTCCATTGACAGGATCTCAAGACACAGCAAAGGAGTGGAGTGTGCAGTTTGGCAACCCCACTTTGCCGATGATGTAGGACTGTTTGATTGTAAACTCTACCGGGATCTCCACAGCACACTGAAGTGGTTTGTAGCCAAGTTGAAACTAGGTGAGATGAGGATCAGCTTCCCTGTCTTAGACTATGATACCCTACCAGAAAATGGGTGATTACCTCTGATTATTCTTAAGTACTTGGCTGGCAAATGTAGTATTAGCAAAGAACTAAAAGGGTAAAGGGGTTGAAAAAGGGGAATGAACCTGATGGCAAAGCATTCAATGTATCACTTGATACAGTCCAATTCTTGATATAGTCATTTGCATTAGGCAGTGAATAGAAGAAGATAATCACATATGAAAGAAGCCAAAATAAGTTTTCTTGGTAGGGTATCTTGGCTCACCATCAGGGAAAGTTCAGATATCTGGAAAGAGCTTAGAGTAGAACCGGTGCTTCTTCATGGTCAATGTCAGTTGGTTCAGGCATCTGATCAGGATACCTTCTGCACGTCCTTCTGAGTGAGTAAAGCTTGAAGAGTGCAGAGGTGTGCATACAGTATGTGTGTCTCATTCAGCCTGCCAATGCTCTAGTAATAAGGGTTTAACAGCTACCCAGTAAAAGAAATTAAATATGCAGAAGGTCGGGCCATTTCTTTTTATAATGTGTCTGCCCCACCCAACTTCTTTTTTTAATCCATCCCCATTTATCGTATCCTTCATTCACTTCCCGGTTCTTTCTCACATGCTTATGTCCTTCTTTTCATTCAGCTTCAGTAACAGGGTCCTGGCAAAACATTTTAGATTTTATCTACATCTTTTGGGAATTTAATATTCAATCTGTATGCACCATTCTATTTCTTGGAATGAAGTTATGTTTTTTTCTTTGCTTTTTTCTAATAAGTTGTTTCTATTTGAGGTTGGTTGCATCTGATGAAGATCGTAGTTTACCCATCTTTTTATTTAAGACTACTGTCTCCTTTTCATCAATGCCAAAGCAATGTTCTCAGTCTTAACCACACCTGCTTTCTACTGCATGTCGTTTGGCCCAGCTGGCAAAGGTCACTTCAGGGTCTTGTTTCCAGGGATGTGATCTTTCACTACAGACCAGAATCACTAAGCTTTCCTCTGGAGGCCGATACAACACAGAGGAAAGGGCACGGGGAGATTGGAAGGTAATGAGTCTATTAATTAAAAGATTTTTCAAAACCGGCTGCAGTCGCAGCCAAACAAAAAAAACACAGTCCCTAAGGTTTGCAGATGCAACACAGGTGACCCGTGAATTCCTGCTCTCCTCTCCTCATTCGGTATTTGATTGGTGACCTCTGATTTAGATGAGGTGCATGAATTAAATGGCCCTCTTCTATGTGCAGATAAACACACATTCACACTAGAGGCAGGTGTTGTATCTAATCCGGTCCACAGCTCCCCTCTCGAGGAGGAAATTGAACACCAGCAGCTATATTATAATGCTGGACTGCACATGTGCCTCATTAGACTTTTGATCTCAGTGTAGAAACCAGCGATGTCCATCCACCCTTACACACACACATACACAACATAGTCTCTAAAGATTTGGCAGAGGTGACCTGTCATTTCCAGTTAATCTCTCCTTGTTAAGTATCTGATCATTGAGCTTTGATTTATCTGCCACTGATGTAAAGTGTGTGTTTGTGTGCGTGTGCTTATTCTTCAGGTAATAAAGGAATAGACAGCCAGGCTCTGTAGTCGTTGATTAGGCCCAAACCGACCTGACCCTCTTATATCTATCATTCAACAAATCAGCAAGGTGGCTCCACTGATGTCACACACACACACACACACACACACACACACACACACACACACACACAAAGTAAAACACTCCATCGATCAGTGTGACATACACCAAAGATGACAGATACACTGACAGTAATCAACGCTGAATGTGAAGAAAGACTTCGGGAGAGCAAACCAATTTATTACCGACTTTGACTGAGTGATAGACAGATGGACACGCTGATGCATGAAGACAGGTGAAAAGATGAAAGGATAGTTGGGGGTAAGAAAAAGATCAGAGGAGCCAAATGGAGACATGTATGACAAACTGACAAAGCCAAGACAGAAAGGAGGAAGAAAATGATGCAAGCTGGAGGTCAGACAGGAGCATTTCCCCCTATTGGTGGCCTCTATCTGAGGTATAGGGTTACACACACACACACACACACACACACACACACACACACACACACACACACACACTACGTCCACAAGGAGACTGAGATTGGATTATTGATCGCATTGAGACAGACGGATCTCAAAGGACAGCAGAGGTCTCTTTATAGAGGGACTTGCCTGGTGATAGTCTCTGCTAAAAGGAAAACAATAGGTGACCTTAACTTACGAATGACCAAATCACCTCAGTGACTGTCAAACAAGAAAAAAGGTTCAATGGATACTTTTTATTACATTGGTCCTTGATTGTTGGATGCTAAGCAGTAACACCTCAACTTTTATTTTGGAAGTGAGAATGTATTCCATGTGAAGGACAGTTAGGATAACTCTCCCCTAATGTTACATTACTGCTAAATCAATCAATTATTAATCCAGTGTTGCATCTTGAATCCCCAATACATGTAATATGAATAACAATAATAATTATTACTCTAAATTAAGTTATTAACTAATCATGGCAGATCATTTCCTTTTTTAAGAAAATCAATATAATGTATGTAGAAGAATGAATGTACAGAAAGAATATTTTGGTGGCAATTTCTTTGTAATGTAGCATGGTTAAGAGATTTGAACTTGAAGTGCAACAATCTGGATTTGTTATGAATTTTGCTAGAATCCACATAAACCATTATAACAATCACAAAGGCTTTTTTCTTCTAAAAACAATAATATTCTAAGATGAATAATTTGGAGTTATACATCTATCTTCTGATATAACAACAGACATTAAATTACTTGATTAAAAATAATTAAAAAAATTATATAATATGCAACCTCAAAGAAACCATGTCTCCCACATATTATCCCTTAGGCTACTAGGTTATGAAGAGTGGTCACCCATATCATGTAACACACATGTACACAAACATGGAGAGCAGAAGCAGACAGATAGTCTTCACCACCGGCTACCACTGAGACCTGGAGACTAACCTTTGTGATCCACAACCAATTGAGAAAGTTTACTGAACTGAGTTCTGAGAAAGATAAGCTGGAACTTTAGTTATCCCTGAAGGGAAAGTTGGTCTTTCCAGCCGCATACTAGAATACAAAGGCAAAGTAACGTATAAAGAAACCACTGTCAGCTTTACCAGAAAGTGCTCATTTGCAATGGAAGAATGAAAACAAGTGAATTAAGAACATATACTACATGCAGGATGTGCAAAAACATGAATCCTGAATCTGAATCCTTTAATCACCAGCATTAACGCTCACATTTGAGTACATCTTATTCATAATAAATAACAACATTCCATGAGGATAAAGTGGTGAGACGCTGATACCTTGGCAACAGGAGGTCTCCATTTAGACATTTCAAGGTGAGTTAGAGCCCCTGACCTCAGCTGCTTTCCCATGAAGAGGCCTTAATGGCTCTTCTGAGGTCTTGGAAGGACCTCTTGTCCTGCACCCAACATATAGTAGGCTATAGGAACTATGGAATAATAGCAATAAGCAGTATGCAGTTTACACTGTTGAAGATGTCAGATTTGTCACTTAAAATATTTAGTATGAAGAATTCAAGCACGCCAGCATTCACCATTTGATCACTCATGTGAAAGACTTGGAAGTAAAGCAGCAGAATGTCCCTTGCTTGTCTGGATTGAGCTAGTGAGCCCTCATATTACAGCACAGTATTAAAAAGAAAAATGTATTGCTTTAATGTATGTACTTTAAAACAATGTGTCTCACTTTTACAAAAGACTGGGGTTGAAGGATGAGTACTAACTCATTAAGTCGGCAAACATCTCCAAATCAAATAATGCCAGCATGCCAGTCCTAAACTGGGCTATTTGTAAGCTGTGACTCTATAAAATAATGTATTGTTAGCTACTGCTACCCCTTGTCCTTGGAAATAACGCTAGGTTAATAGGTAGTAAGCCTGTTAGGAATACTAACATTAGCATACTATAGCAGAGCAGACAAAAACACAGTTTGTCAAAGCATGGCATAGCCAAACAGGGCAATCTAGCAGGTAGTTTACAGAGATGGCTGTTACTAAACTATTGCTATCAAGGCCTGATTGGATCCACACAGAAATATGTTGAATGACAGGGCACAGTAAAGCTGTGAAAAGAAACCATTTAATAAGTCTAGTCCCAATTATGACATCAGTATTGACTTTCATTTACATATTGTTGGTGATTTTATCATATTTTTAGACGTTGAAAGTTACCTTTGTAAATGTTTGTAAATGCATCAATATATGTCTTTGTACATTTATAGATAGCAGTTGAATTCCGGTTGTTTACTTACCATCAAATTAATTTAATACTATAATTTAGTCCTAGTGAGAAAAATTAACAGAGTCCGTCCCTGTCATTTGTTTTAGCCTGGAGGTGTCTTGTTAACCCTTTAATTGCAAATCTTGACCTGGTATCTACTTCAGCAACTCCCAGACAAAAATGAACCAGCATGGAGATCATCTGATGGTAATGGGGCCATTCATCATCATTTACTAGCTGTGATTCACTGTCATTTATCAGTATGCCATAATGGCTTTCTTTTGGTCTCCTAACAAACCAGATGTTATCTACAGAATACCGCACTTCCTTTGGGATCTGTTTCACATCATTGGTTATACATGAAGGTCCATAAAGATGCAGAAAAGGATGTGGAGATGCAGAGGAATCGGACATGCATTCCTGGGTTGAAGCCACGGCAGGTCTGTACAAACACGCTCCATGTGGTAGGAATGATCAGCCTGGGAGAGGTCACTGTTTGCCTCTTATCCCACTGTTTGGACAGGACTCTAACAATCACATAGATCCCAGCTCACCAGGACATTTAAACAAGTGCACTTCATGACAAAGCGGCAACCCACATTTGTTAGGTATTAACTTGACATGCAGCGATTCCCAACCCCATGCTGTCTAAATATTTAGGAGAGCTTTAAGATAACTGGTGATCTCAAGAAACATGCTGGATGAGTTTGAGGGTGTGTATTTTGTATTGACCAGAGATCATGGAAAGTCTAACACTGACTACATGCTCAGGAGTCTGATAGACAGCCATTATTAGATTCTGATCACTCAATCATTCTCTGACCTAATAGAAAAAAATTGCCAAGAGAGGCCCTGGTTTTCATCATGTTTTTAAGCTTGACAAAGCTTGAAAAAATGATGAAAACCAGGGCCTCTCTTGGAACAGTGTTCATTTTACCTAAATTTCTCTGATTTTAAACTGGGTTTTACCAGAGGTTTATACCACCAACACCGTTTTTTACCCTAAAATCCAATCTTAGTCAGAAAAATATACACAGAGGTCATTTACTCATTAGCTGTGGGTTAAAGACAGGGTTGGTAATGTTGAAAAGCTAGCAAGATTTGAAAGCAGCATCATTTCGGGGCTCCGTCTAATCCTTCCTCCTGCCCTCGGGGCTCCGACCCACACACGTCTCATTGTCTCATTCACCGATAAGCAAACACCTAATACTGTCATACCAAATGTTTAAATAAAACACGACTACTGTTAGCAATGCAGCGATGATGCACTTTAAGCTCAGGCTTGTACACGGGAAGGGTACAGGATTACAGCAGCAACAGATGACGGATCTTTTTTGCTTCTTTTTTCAGAGCCCATATGATATTTATTGCTGTCAGGGTGTAAAGACCCTCACAAACAATATATTAAAAGGTGTATATTGGAAATAGTTACCAACCCTGCCTTTAAGGTTAGTCAGCCATTAAAACTGCCACTTAAACACTGGGCCTAATACCTGTCTGCTCTCAGCCAATCACAGTCCTAGCTTGGTGCCAGGTGCTGGCACAGTGTCTGCTAAGCTATTGGAAGGGGAAGTTCAAAAGGCAGGAGTGGGCAGGGGGCATCAGGAACCCTCAGAGTGTCCTTAATCAGCCATTCATCTGTCCCCATCAGCACCCGCTATCCTCAGTCCAGAGGAAGAACCTGCACATCTCACTGATTATGTCCAAGAAGAAAATCCCCGTGTAAAGGAGCAGATGAAAAAATTAAATATCCTCCTCTGCAACAGACACCATGACATCAGTGATTATGTGGTGGGATGGAAAAACAAAATGAAAGGCGGCTAGAGAGCAAATTGAGAATAAGATTGTCAGTAAGTGGAATGCAGCCATTTTTGGCCAGGGTGGAGGGAGGAATCTTTAATTAGAATGCGTTGAGAGATCATAGTTTCCCTTAGAGCTATCGGGCCGTTTCATGTTTATATAATGCATATGCATGGGCTGGAGCAATCATCTGAAACCAGATACCCAATTCCACATAGTGTAGATCCAAAGGTTCACTGAGCACAGCATTTTTGGACCTGAGACTTTGCGCTGAAAGGTAAAGGTTGATGTTTGAAACAAACATGTGGTCGGCATCTGAGCTTTGAGGCATGCACTTATATAAAATATGAACAATGCGTCCTATAAATCATTGTCCCCCAGAACACTGAGATCTTAGGAAATCATCAAGTCATGGCAGAATGCATTACGGGATGTGGGTAAATCACATAACTGTGCATCGTCTTCTAAAAGACGAGTGAATACTGTACCACTGGTGTGAAAGCATGTTGTCTCACCGCCCCAAGCCTAAGAGCTTTGACGTCTGCCAGCATCGTCAGAATCAGAGCAGATCCCCGAAGACGATCCGGCAGCAATCACAGCGAATAACTCCCCCACCCTCTTTCCTCATCTGAACCAGCAATAATATGATGCTGGATTCATTTTTGTTCCTCTTGGTAAGCTATGAAGAAGAAGAAAAAAATGCTTAGTGTCCAAAATAATGAAACATTCCATGACACGTCCTTATCAGCCAAATGAAAAAATCACATTATCTTCAAAAGGGGTTTTAAATGCCCGCCCGCCCGTTTGCTCGCTACCTCGAGCTGCACAGGGAATATCAACTGAGAGACAGTAATTCGCTCAAGCGCTTAATATTCAGTTCTCAGCTATGTAATATGCAAATTCATGGGGGTCATGCAGAAGTCACATTGAAAAAAAAATGCCTTAAACTTAATTTTAGAGGCAGTTGGCGATTTTTCTAAGAAAATCAGTCAGTTATGGATAGGGTTCAGTAAAAGTCAAACTGGCAGGCTCCTCTAGAGAGCGCAGAGGTCCCTGCAGCCATGACACAAGTTGATCTCTTCAGATTTACTGTGCCTGCACTCTTTTAAACTCCACAGCTACCACATTAACACTGAGCATCTCCATCAGTTTTCCCATAGGAATCTAGTGCAGCAGTGGAGAGCTTGTCCTACAAATGAGATGGTCTAGCCTGTGAAGCCTGTGGGAAAAACACACATACACTTTGTGCAAGGACAATTTATATGTACTTTCACTTGACAGATTACAGTATCCATACATGTGGTCATGTAGGGGGCTCTTTAACTCTCCTCTAGCTTGTACATGCACACACACACACACACACACACACACACACAAAACTCAACCGGCCACCGGATAAATCATCATCCACATCTTATTGATCTACATCAACATACTGTAAATCAATGCAACTAAATAAAATTCACACGCATGCATTTAAGCTTGTGTGAGATCTCATCTTACTACAAAACTGCCTAATGAAAGAAATGTCATTATTTAGCAAGTGTAATCTTTTGGTTGTTGAAAAGGATAGACTGTTACAAAACCGATGTCTCTGAGAATGGGATATTGATCTATCTCCAACGGCTCCAGATGTGTCATTTTGTTGTGGCTGCACGCTTTGTAAAATCTATTCTGGTCTGATATCGCATGTCCGGGAACAACCGGGGATTGTTGTCCTGATGATGGCCCGGATGATGCCGAAAAAGGGACGGAGGACGCTGCGCCACAGGCCCCGCTAATCGCGGCCAGAGAGGAAGAATTAGCCATTTGAAGATGGGCAGGACTGATAGAGGGATCATGAAGCTATTAACCTCCAAACAAGCTGCTGAGAGCCCAGCAGATGGCTGGGCTGATGGTGAGCATTCTGCCAGATTGTTCTGTGAGCAGATCGACAGCCCAGACTTCTCATGGATGCTGATAGAGTGGTCCTAGCACATGGAGCACAGCATGTGTTTGCACAATGTGTGCATGCATGTATGTGTGAAGGAGTGCCTATATGTAAAGGGTTTGCATGGATAATTATGTGACAGTTCAAAAGTCTGTACTATGTTTTTCACATAAAGTCTGTAAGACCGGGGCCCGTATTGGTCTTACAAGCATTATGGCCATTTATAAACCAGATATTGAGCTGACAATATTGCTCACTAGGATGCTGTTTGCTTTGCAAACTTATATATTTTAAACTTTTTTATGGAAAGCACTGAATGTATTCCATTTTTACTGTAAACCCAATATCCTGTGCACATCCATGAGAAAACTATTAATGCAACAGGGCACTCACAACCTCCCTTCTCCCACCATCATTTTTAATATAATTTTAAACCACATACATCTATGTAATTGTGCACACCACAATCAAGACAGCTATCATCACTCTGCTCCAAGTTTGTTGTGTTTATGAGACTGTGTTTGACTTCTTCAAGCCATTTGTTTACTCTTCATAACAATAGAAATATGCTCAAGTTGACAACGGTAAACTGACAACCAAAGAGGGCCGAGACATTAATGCAGGAAAAACATGAAAGATCAAAGTCAAAGTCTGTGTGAAAGATACGATTTCTCCCAAGACATCACAGCTGCACATGCATGTCTTGTGTCTGGAGCCCTGTGCTAATAGGTGGCTCTGGCGTTTGATGACAGAATTGTAAGGCACAGTGCTGGGATTCGATAGCACCACCGACTACAAGAGTGGGAATCGTGTTTGATGTCTGGTAAAGGGTTGAGTGTGAGAATACAACAAATTCTCACACACAGACACACACAATGTTCATGTCAGCGACCCATAAAATGTTTACATACAGAAATGTGTTTCAGGTACCAACCTTGGACAGTAGATGCATGAACTCAAACACACATAAATAGTAACTCTAATCCTAATAACATTACCCTAAGGGAATGAATGCACTCAATAGTACTTTCTGTTGAGTGTGTCCATCCCCTAAGTATGGGGGTCGGGACCACCCAAGGGGTTGCAAGAAAACGCTTTTTTTTCTTTGTGAAATACTTGAGTTTTAATTCTTTGTGACTCTAAAATCATATAAAAAGGGAGCATCACTCTCAAGTTGAACTACTCATAGCTGTTTGTGAATCATTGAATACTTAATTTAATGTAAAATAAGAATTATCCGTTTTAAGTAAAAATGTCCTCTACATCGGTAAAAATTCCTCATCTTTTCTGTGCTTGTAAAACAAAGACATTGTCCTAAATTGTGATTTAACATCTGTGCAATATAATCTTTGCATGACTACTCAATGACTTCACACATTGATTGCCAATCCTTTTCAACTGAGATGCGTGTGGTCATCATGTATGTATGTGTATAGCAATGGTCATTTGGGAGGTCATACAATCACATTTTTATGAGAGTTAAGACTGCAGCAAAGAACAACCACAGCTCTCTACATGACTTAAGTTTTTTAGCATGCTTAAGTGTGTTGGGGCTGGAACTTTCTTACAGATACAAGGTGAAAAACAAACAGGTGTGATGAATGCAATTGTAAAAAAGGAGATGCAAGGGAACTAATCCAAATCCAAAAATTAATTTAATTTCACAGATTGGTTCATGTATATAAATAGTCTAAATCCATGAAAACGATACAATTTTGTTTAGTTTAGTTTTTTATTTAACAAGAAAAGTGGACCCATTATGTATTACGGAGGATGCATCATTAGTGTGATGATGTACTATGGCTAACCAAAGGGAAACATGCTATTTCCATTGTATTAAGATACTAAAGAAAGAAAGAAGAAAAAAACAAACTGCAGATTTATCTCCAACCCCAGAAGAAGAAGATTGCAAATGTAATAGTTGATTATTATCAAATCTTGCAACTCTTTAGATTTACAGAGTTTACCTTACAGTGTTCAGCACCATGCACGACCCCTGATTCTTACAGTGTAAGAAATCGTTTATATCAACGGCTGATGAAACATTTCATATGAGTGCCGCATCCATGTACTGGAGGGGATTTCCACATAGTGTTATAATCTTGCTCATGTCATGTTTTATTCAAATGTGCTTAACAAGAGGCCCCTTTTAAAACTGCAATTGCTTTGACAAAAAAAATAGTCAAGGTGAGGCCATGTTTTAAAATGTTAAATGTAGGTTACCATTTCAACAAGAGCTGTAGTTGTAAGGTGAAAGCAGAAACCAAGAGAGACAGTGGAGGGATTCTCCATGAACACTACGACTTTACTGGGGTTCCTAGAGGCTTCAGCCTTTAGCTACGCCTCCAGGTACAGAAAGGGGAAGTAAGTGAAATGAATACAGATCGGTGCTTTTGAAATGACACACATGTTTTTGGGACCAGTGAAGGTCAGCCGGATGTGAAAAAGGTTGTGGGGTTTGTGGAAGGGTTGGGAGGGGAGAAGTGAGTTAATTAGCTCAAACTGTCATAAAGACATGTGGTGCTCTTATCCCTATAGATCCCTGTAGATTTCTGCACAAAGCTCTGGGTAGCACATGTAATCCTCATAGCCGAGAAGTGAGTCACCCCACATATACAAGTACACACACACACAATTTGTTTTATGACACCAGTGAGGACTTCATGTTCACTACATTTATTCGATAACCCCCTTACCCAACCAAAGCTACTTGTGAGGACATGGTAAAAAAAACAATGACAGAACTATAGGTGGTGGTTGCATCAAATACTTAAAAACATTTATGTTGACAGGTGTTATTCACATGTTCATGTACATGTACGTTTGTCTATTTTTAATTCAAAAAAGCATCATTGATATCTTAAGCTAGATCATCTTAAATCCACATTACTGCTAGTGCAGACCTAAAAAAACGTATGAACCATTTGTACATAGCTACGAAAAGCAATGCACTGTAATTTGGAAATAGCACAAATGCGGTCACAAAAACAAATAATCTTATGTAGAACTTTTCCAGAACTTTTTTGAATGAATAAAGTTTTTGTTTATTTTTTATTCTTAAATAATGTTGTCTGTATGGGTCTGAACCCTACTTACTATATTGTTGTTGTGGCTAATTGTTTTTATTTTTTATTTGAAAAATTACAAAATATATGTAGCCATACAGGTTATAATGTATTTTACTTTATTGTATTCAGTAAATATTCTATGACCGTGTATCGTCCCTAGATTAAATATATATAAGTTTGTTTTTCTCCTGTCACCAGTTCATAATGTGCTGCACCTTTAACCTGTGATATCAGCCAGCTTCTAACTTCTTTATCATTCCTTAGCCAGCTTTTCTCTCTCCTGCAGTTGTCCTCAGAGTTTCCCGCCTTTCACCATCACCTTACCTGCATACCTGCTTCCAATCCTGTCATCAACTCAAGTATATATATATGAGGCTGGTATATATATATATACTGTATATACTTATTTATACCAGCCCCTTATTGTTCTCCCACACAGAGCAACCCAGCCTTACCATTCCAGTGTTCTTGTCCCTGCCTGGTTATTTCTGTGCAAGCCAGTTTGTGAGCTATTTTATAGGTAAGTATTACATAAACAACACACAACTAATTAATCTACAGGGAGGGAAAAGGCCTGACACAGGAAATAACCTTTTTCCTGTTCCTACTCCACCGATCAAGCCTTTCTTTACTTCAAACACAGGCATCACTGACAGTAATGTCGGACAACTGAACAAACACTGTCACTGCTGGCAACGGTGTCTCGTCGCGGCCACACACACACATGCACACACACACACACACGCACACACGCACACACACACACACACACACACACACACACGTAAAATGCACATAATGGGACCTATAGCATAGGAAATTAGAGTATGTTTGGGGTCCAGCGTGCTGTTAACAAGGTAAACAGTGCTAGGGGTCACTGTGGGGTAATAATGCTGTTTATCGGGGGAGACCAAGCAGTTTGGCTATTGACATCTGTAATGAGATTAAGACAGATGGGGAGGAGCGGGCGGAAAAGATAAAGCGACTTGGAGGAGGGGGAAGAGTTTGCCTCAACAAGGAGGTTAATCTTAGAATACAGATACAAAACAATATTCTTCTTACTCCGATCTTATTCTTACGTAAATGGTTCGCTCTGTGTGCATCTTGGCTTGTCATAGTAGGAAAAGCGCAGGTGAAACATCAATGATGACTGCATTACATTGAAGGGAGCCAGCATGCACCATGCCAAATCCCTGTTACTGGCACGCCTAAATGGAATGCAGCTATTTTTAATGTTATTAATTGTCAAAATGTCAGCATGAAAAAAGCTTAATGTCATCTTTTCAATTCGACAGATTTTTAATGGGGGTGACACAAAGGTCAATGCTGCAAACCCTACACTCTTTCTGAGCGCAGTTTGCATTCGTGTTTTTACAGAAGTTGCTCCAGTTTGGAGCCAGGTAAAGTGGAAGCTCTAAATTGCCAGGAGATGACTTTAAATAGAAATTAACAGCTAGTGTTCGTCACCCTGTAAGTTTTACCTACATTAATTGTAATGAGAATATAGGTTAATGTTTGCCTTTAACTAGCCTAGATTGCTGCAGCCTTGTTAGCTATGATCAAAATGGAGCAACAAAAGATTCATCAGCACCTATTGAACAATGTTGAGCTTTTTTTATTTTTTCTTAAGTTTACTTTTTTTACATTGAGTATAAAAGTCTGTTGATAAAAATGTGTCCATACATGTTCATATATAATAATAATAATAATAATAATAATAATAATATAAGGGTGATTTTTTAAACACAAAATAACTCCAGACTAGAAAAATTTCAGACTACCATTGATTAACTCTAAACACAGTTTTATAAATTAAAGTCAACCTCGAACCATTTGATGCAAGGACGATAGTCACATTACAGGTTCATTGAAATGAAATTAAACTTCCATGCACAGAAAACACCAGTATTGTGTTTTGCCCTTTCAGAAAGACCAATAACAGAAATGCTCCAAGAGAAAATACTTGAAGTGAACAGAAGGTAGCCCAAGGACCGTTGTTCTCTATTTGTCCATGTACTGTCTTCTGGGCCTGTATGTGATACTGAGGTTATGAAATAGGGCCAGACCTTCCATCTATGTAATTCAGTTCCTCTTGCAAGGCACATTCACCCTGCAGTGGTAATAAAAGCTTTATAGAGTATTTTATTGAAACATTTACAATGAAGTGTGATCAACACAAACAGCCCTCCTTGTTAAAGTGCAATACATTAATAAATACGTAGTGTTATGCCAAGTCTAAATGAATTGTGTGTCAAATTAACCTTGTCAAGTGGAACCACAAAAATAACAATGGACACAGTGTTATTGGGTTTGAATAAAAAAGCAGGATTACTTACCTAACTGGGCTTCATCCTGGTTTTTCAGTGTCATGAGTTTGAGTTATGTTGCCATGGTAAAAGATACCTGA
The DNA here is from genome assembly GCF_008315115.2 of Sander lucioperca. Taxonomy (NCBI): domain Eukaryota; kingdom Metazoa; phylum Chordata; class Actinopteri; order Perciformes; family Percidae; genus Sander; species Sander lucioperca. The sequence goes on from NC_050180.1 coordinate 13,373,747, forward strand.
AGTAGCGGTTTTGTTCAAGCTTATCAAAAAAAAAAAAACACAGAAAAAGATGATCTGCTGAACATGATTCAGGTCTTTTTACCTTCACTTGTAAGTTTTTAAGTCTTCAGAAAAACGCTACAAGTATTGTGTTGTTGTGCACCTATTTGTACAACAGTTCCGATGTGAGGTTCTGAAAATAATAAACTATTTTCAAATCATACTGTATGATTCATTTTTTTTAGATCTGTCCTTTCTGGTGGAGAAATGCAAAAAAAAAGAAGCAGAGACAACCATCAAAACACACTGAAGAAATAGTTGTTAGAAATCAGTTTTCCTCTTTATCTTCCCTCTATCTTCATTTTGTTGTCTTACCACCTTTACCACTCCATCACTCCCCCCCCCCTCTATCTCTTTCTCTTTTGCGGTCTCGGTTTCATTTTATTTCATTAGCTTTACCCTCGTGCTTCCTTTATCATTCTTTCCTGGTCTCCCCTTCCTTCTCACTCTGACACTGCCTTTTTTGCACATCCTTTCTACCTTTCTCTGTCTCTCTGTTTCTGCCTGCAGCGTAGTTGTATGTTAATCTGTTGGAGGAGGAGTGCAAGGTGTGTTGGGTTTAATCATCCTGAGGGCTGGCTAGGTGGCTTCTGGAAGCTTGTCTGCTGGGACTAATTGGAACAAAACGCTCCCTTGTTCTCCGAGAAAAAAGAGAGACAGAGAGGGATAAAGACAGAATCATGTCTGCAGCTGCAGGTAATTGGAGGAGCATGAGATGGTAAAGAGAGTATCAGTGTGTGTGTGTGTGTGTGTGTGTGTGTGTGTGTGTGTGTGTGTGTGTGTGTGTGTGTGTGTGTGTGTGTGTGTGTGTGGGGGGGGTTGGTGCATACATAGACTCTTAGCTTGGGACGAATGAATATGAGTGTGTCAGAGTGTGATAAACTAAAACGATTGAGCCTGTGTGTCCATTTGTGTGTACATTTTTATCTGTGTATTTGTGGGCAGCAGTGCATGTCCTGCAGTGACACATTAGCAAGCTCTTGGCTGGTAGAAGTAATTAAAGGAGAGGTGTATTTCTTCCTCTCTTTCTCCCTTTCTCTAACTCCATCAGTGCCACTGTAACAACTATAGCTTGTAATGCCACTCTAGTGTCACTTTCTCCTTTAAGATGCTGCTAAGTGGATTTTGATGCTGTGAAACACAACACGGAGGCCAGTTCTCACCTTGCTAATGGAATCAATGTGTTGTGGAACACAGCAAAGGGCAAATGACCGCAACCCCAAAGCTTACCAGTGGAAAAGCTTTAGTTTTATACTAATCAAGCAACATACAGTACTCCTGAATACATTCTTATAGAGTTTTCAAACTTATGTTGTTCTGTTCAAATCAATGAATGAATTAGTAACCTTTGAAAAGGTTAAATTAAAGCCAACCAAAATGTATCAACAAAAGCAACATGAGAACGCTCACTCATAGGTTAGCTGCATCTGGGGTAGGAACGTGATAATCAAAAGAAGTAGGTCCTGTAGAAGGTCCTTTCGGCCCAAATATCAAGAAGGCATGATACTTTGTAGCTAGTCCGGATCAGACCTTGATTCAGCAACTGTTGATTTTGCTCATCCACATCCTAGTATGAAAAGTCCAACTGGCTACAGGAGCTGTTTAGCTCAAACCTACAGAGTATGCCATGAAGTTAGGTCAGATCGAAATCAGATCCTATTTATGTGTGAAACAAACTAGAGTCTGATTCAATTGGACTATACACAGCAGATTTGACAACGCCTTTAAATATCCTAACAAGTGCAACATAGCTAACAGTAAAGTCAGATAAGTAGTGTCAATTAAACAATGTGTATATGCAACACATCCTCATACCTAAATGACATTATAGGTTGATTGTTAATGACTCCTAAAATGACATATGACCGTTATGTTTACTGATGCATGGTGACCGTTTGTAACACATGACCCTGGTGGAAATATTAATCATGAACCATTCTATTTAAGGTAATGGGCACAGTTTTAAACACATATTTGACGCTGTGAAGTGGAATTAATTAACTTAAGGCAATACAAATAGTTAAGGTTAGTAAAACATCAGTGACTGGCTTAAAATGAGTCACCTGAAACTACTAAAGGGTTAGGGGCTAGAGTTAGGTTTGGGTTAAAAATAAATAAAGGAGTTAGGGTTATGTAACGTCACAGACAGCATTGTGTAACGACGAACTTTAGGGAAACCTAAAGTTTGTCAAGACGTCTTGAGTGGTAGAGCCTTCTCTTAAGTTTTGAGAATGAGAGGCTGTAAACAGAATATACAGTACTAGACTTTATTTAATTGTGACAGTATACAGCAGTCAATATAAACTAGGGACAAACAACTATCCGTATCCATAGGCAAAGCTGTCACTGTGACAGCTGCTCCATCCTGTCAGCATTCCTCCTCTGTATCTAACTCCACTGTTTGATTCCTGTGATCCTGTATCCTTCTCCTTCTCTTAGACCTGCCCACCAGTTGTCTCCATAGCTTACCCACCTCCACACATCACCTGAGCCACTCACCTGTCTTCACAGCTTCTCCTCAATCCCCAATTGATCTCTTTTTAAATACTTCTTCACCGGGTTTTGCCAACACAAAACCAACAGAGGAGAAACTTTTCCTGGGAGGTTTTTGAATTTCCTCACACACCTACTCAACTTACTTTCTATGTAAATGTGTGTATAAAATAAACATACATATTGGTTCGTAAAGAGTGAATCTTTATTTGCAATGTCTAAAACGTTCAAGCAGCATCATATCCAAGTCTACCTGCATGAGAGCACCTTGAATACTGACATGATGACACGACAGTGAACTGTGCCACATCCTCTCACTGCTAATAATTGCTCTCCACTTGCCTTTGATTAAAAGACATAATCCCATTAACAAGCAGAAATAGAATTAATACTGCCTCAGACTCCAGCTGCTGCTCTGTAATGAGTGTACGTGTGTGTGTGTGTGTGTGTGTGTGTGTGTGTGTGTGTGTGTGTGTGTGTGTGTGTGTGTGTGTGTGTGTGTGTGTGTGTGTGTGTGTGAGAGAGAGAGAGAGAATGTGCCTGGTCCCCTGACTTAGAGATATCACCAGTACCACATGGGTAATGTGGGTGAGAGGAAGCAAGCAAGACAGAGAAATTTAAGAAAGGACAGCAAGAGAAAAAGAGAGACTGGAAAACGAGTCATGGAACCAAACGGGGAGTTGCAAGATCAAAACTAATCTACAATCCAGTGGATGAGTGGCTTTTGAATGATTTGCATTGCTACATGTTCTCAGTATTGGAACGGCTTCATTGTATGGTTATTTCAAAACAATATTACAGCTAGTTTCAGTATTGTTTAGATGTATAAATGGTTCTTTGTTAGATGATATTTTGCATCTACTTGGGAACAAATGTTTTGTTATAAACACTCCTAACACTATCCTAAATTAGAAATCCAGAGAGAAAGAGAGAGAGAGAGAGAGAGAGAGAGAGAGAGAGAGAGAGAGAGAGAGAGAGAGAGAGAAAGGCTGGACCAAAGAGAAGTGATTTAATGACAAACGAACGTAACAAGAGGTTACAGTGTTTTCTACAGAGACATCCTCCCTAGTCGCTGAGCTAAAGGTGAGAAACAATGGCCGTGAAAGGATGACATGCCAGCACAACGCCACTATTGTTGAAATAACAAAGGCTGCTGCTGAGCCACAAGGATAAGAGGACACGGTAACAGGGGAGCGTTCAATGTTCCTGAGTCGATTATGTTGTTGTTGCCTCATAGCAACGCCTTCCTACATCGGCACTGTCCTCTAATGTACCTCTCCCAAGCTAACACCACCCTTTGTACTCACGTCTGCTCTGTCATTATTGTATTTTCTGCCCCCATTGTTGTTGTGCTCAGTGAGTCCAGATAAGAATTTGTGTTTTTATCAATGTAATGGAGAGTAATATAAAAGAGTTATGTAGAGCTCAGAAATCACCAAGGAATTATGATTTTTAAACTATCTATTTGTTGTTGAGCTGTTACTAAAGACAGACCAAAGGTTGTCTTATCTCTTACCATAGTTGCAGATGTGTGGTTTCAGCACTACAGTACAGTAAAATGGCCATCAGAGCCAGTGAAGAGTAACCCAGTTATGCTAGCTGAAGAAATAATATAGTTCAGTCAGTTTCTGCAACAAAAAAACGAGAAGTGACCTTGTATATTGTTTTCCATGGTCATCTACTGGTCAGTATTCCAACAGCCAACTCTGTCAGTCTGTCAAGACTGCGTGTGTGCGTGTGCGTGCATGCGTGCGTGCGTGCTTGATATGGCATGGTTTGAACCAGTGAGTGGTAGAGTTCAGAGGGCTTGTCTGCACTCTCTCTGTGGGCTTCTCGCTGACATGACAGTGAAGTGACAGCGCCAAAGCACGGACACATCACTGACAACTAAGGTTAGACGTATAAATGGGGCCAAAAGTTTCCTTTTGCTTTAAAACTGGATATGCCTGACTTTGATTAATTGCATTAACATGAACAGTTTGTAATTTGTCATTTGTATGGAACTGGAACTGTTTTGGCATGAAAGTAGTATATATATATATATATATATATATATATATATATATATATATATATATATATATATATATATATATTAGGGGTGTAACGGTACGTGTATTCGTACAGGACCGTTTCGGTACAGGGCTTTCGGTACGGTGCACGTGTGCACCTAACGGCCGAACGCAATCTTTTGTGTGCGGAACATAGGTCAATTTTCGTATTTCCACACGAACATATTAAGTGGCGGAAGTCTCCGCGTTCAGCGCAAATCCCGCCCTGCGGCTGATTCTAAAGTTTTCATTGGTCATGTCAATATGTCAATCACTGTACAGATTGCCTACACCAAACACTGATCTCTAAACCTACCCGCCGTCACGGTAACCTAAACCAATGAAATCGACTGCAGGGCGGGATTTCCGCTGAAGTGGTTTGGGGAAAAAAATAAAAATCACACACCGCGTGCTGTACAACAACATACACGGCACGCTTTAGCCCAGCCTCTCGCTAGCTAGCGTCATGGCCAATGCAGACAAGCCCATAGACAGTACGGACAAGCCGGAGCTTGAAGAGCCACCCATATCATCAAGGTCTCCTGTTTGGGAACGCTTCGGTTTCCCAGTGAAATACATCAACGGACAAAGACTAGTCGATAAGACGAAAGCAGCGTGCCGACATTGCTCAGGAATGATCGGGTATGTTTCTGGCAACACTTCAAACTTGTTAACGCACTTGAAAAGGCATCACGCAAGTGTGAACATCACTACTACAAGGAAAAAAACAACCGTAATTTAAACGCAGCTCCCGTTTAAATAGACCTTTGCTGGTAATTCCGATCGGGCCAACGCAATAACGAAAGCAATTGGTGTTTTTATAGCAGCTGATCTACGACCATTGTTGACAAGCTGGGATTGGTAATGCTGCACTGTAATCCATAGTTATTTATTTATATTTTTCATTATATTTTATTATGTGATATTGGTTTGAGACTGAGAGTATTTAGTGGAGAACTTTGCAGCAGTATTTTTCTTATTCTTTTTTTATTTTATATATATATTATTTATTATATTTTATTAAAAAGTGTTTTAAAAAGTGTAAACAAATTGTTAAAAAAAAGTTTATAGTAATAAATAACCTGCAGTTTAATGTTTGCATTTCTTTCCCTTACTGTACCGAAAATGAACCGAACCGTGACTTTAAAACCGAGGTACGTACCGAACCGTGATTTTTGCGTACCGTTACACCCCTAATATATATGTGTTAACTCTTATTTTTAGTTTTATATATATATATAGATATATAGATATATATCTATATATCTATATATATAGATATATGTACTTTATATAGTATAGTATAGTATATAGCTTTAGTTCACAAATCTTGGTATCAAACCCCAGGCTCTGCGACATCAGTGAGCCAAGTGAACCCTGGGCGTCACAGAGCGATCAAACCTTCTATCCTCACGGAGTTTTAAAGCCGAGAGATCAGTGGTTGCTTCAGAAACCACATCTAACACCACCAAATCTAAAGGCGGGCAGTATGTCAGAACTGCTTGTTGGATGGTTGAATAGCTTCAGATTTCCCCTCTTTCCTCACCTTTCCGACATTGACCGAAGCGGACTGGCCAGCTGTTCAACCCCCTTCGATTCAAAACACTTTTGCCTTCTGACGTGGTCAGACAGCACGTATGAACTAGTTATTTTCTAGTCCTTAGTGTAGACCAACTCAGTTTTGTCTGCCTGCATGTGTGAGAATGTAGTTTTTAAAGTGCCCATATTATGAAAAAATCACTTTTTCTGGGATTTGGGGTGTTATGTTGTGTCTCTGGTGCTTCCACACACATACAAACTTTGAAAAAAATCCATCCATGCTGTTTAGAGTGAGATACAGTTTCTGAACGTGTCCTGCTTTCAGTCTCTGGGTGAGCTGTTCAAAATCGGCACGGCTTGTGACGTCACAAGCCGAAACGAGCAGGCTAACCGCAACCATTAGCTCGTTAGCATGCTAACGCTAATGCTAACGCTAGCATGCTACCTCGTTCTCAATAGCAAAGCACTGCTACAACACACACAAGTTCACCATAATCTACAAAAGAACTACTTACATGTGCGCCCTCATTTAGAAGTCTCCCAGCTAATCCTGCCTTGTAACTGACCAAAGTTGTAGAAACAGCCTGTCTTTTACTGTCTATGGAGCTAGCTAGCTGACATGATCGACATCTGAGCTACTGGGCATGTGCAAGTGTAATCAAAGATAGTACAGAAGAAGAAGAAGAAAAGAGGTCTCACTCTGTAGCTAAAACAGAGACCAGGTGAAAAGAGGATCTGCAGCAGTGAGAGAGAGCACTGCAGTACAACAAAAATATGGTGTTTTTTGAAAATTAAACCATGTAAACCTATTCTGGTACAACCTTAAAATACAATTATGAACCTGAAAATGAGCATAATATGGCTGCTTTAAATCAAATTTTAAAGGTACCCTGTGGAGCTGGTGCTCATATTGTTTGTATTACGCAAACAAGGAAGCAAATGCACACCACCACTGCAGAGGGCGGTATTGGTGGTGGTGATAAATGTGCATAGCAATGCAGCAATAAAAGACACACATTTGCAGATATATTGTAGCAAGTGCATTCAACATGTTTGTCAGGTCATCCATGCTCTCAACAGATATGGGTTCAGTGTCTTGCTGAAAGACACCTGAGATGGCACAACACAACACAAGAAATTTACTGTAGATAATCAACAACAGTGGAAGAAAATTTGTAACAAGTCTCATATCAGATCTTAAAATCTTTCCATAAAACAATAATCTGACGGTGAGATGATAATCCTGCTCTTAAACAAAATGTAAAGACTAACTAAATGCCTAATTAAATTACCTGATTAGAGACATTTGCAATGGAAATAGCTCAGTTTTATAGCAGAAAAGTTTAGGAAGGCTCCACAGAAATGCAATGCAATGTGACTCACATAGGGTCACATAGGGCAATGTAAGAGCCCCATACAAATATCTACAAAAATAACAACTAGCAGTATAAAAAGTCAAACTTATGAAAATGGAAAGTTGGCCACATTAGTAGAGGTCTGGGATCACATGCCACCACTGATGTGAAATAAAGATTGAGTTAATCACTTTATGATTGCCAGTCTGTGATTTTAAAGCCCTTACAACCACACAGTAATTCATGAAAATGATGAATCATTATTCCTTTGAAAGATCATGCCTTCGAATAACTTTGACCACAACATTACTACTGGCTATATACAGTGGATGCCATGGATTTGCCCGATTAATTTCAGCCAGAAAGAATGATAAACAATTCTGTAAGTTATACAGTAAGTGTGTGTCAGTTGAGTTGAGGTTGGATTGCCCTTATTTTATGCTACTTAAGCTTACGTCTCTGCTGTGAGTGACATGATGGAATATAGCCTACATCAGTATTATGTCAATGCAAAGCCTGGAATATAAAAATGGAAAAACGCCTATGCTGTCTGCCTAGAAATGCAGCCACACTGTAAGGCTTTGACACAGAGATTGCATAACAGCTCATGCATAAAACATTAAGATATGCATATGCAATGCACACACAGGCAGGCGGGCATATGGTGTAACCTACTATTTCCTTCTTTTGCTCAGGCAAGGAACCACAAGTCCATCATGGAGCTGAGTGTGTGTACTGTATGTGCATTCTTGCCCTCATGTCCACATAGTCATGTCAGACAATGTGCCCTTCTTGGAGAGCTGCTTAATTGGGAAGTTTTTTCTCTTTCCCCCACCACACTTTTTTCTCAATCTTTCTCCCTCACACGTTTTCTCTCCACCTCATCCTCTCTCCGGACCAAAGATGAAGCCCACAGAGTCAGTCCAGCACATGTTCATCAAGTCGAGGTTTGCAGAGGACTCATAGGAGAAAGGATTAGGATTTAGTAGGCTGCAGTCCAAAGGCGATAGCAGGGGGACGAAGACGCAACAAGGATCATGTTTGCTTTAAGCACAGCTTTTGTGAGCTGATTAAAAAAAGGGGATGAAAAAAGTAGAACATTAAAGGCAGCCAGATTTTCCTTGAAGTGTTTTTGTAAGTCACTTTGGTGTCTTCTTCGAAAAACCAGATAATGATGGCACACAAAAAGGCCATGAGAGGACTTTAAAACTTCAGGCCATTCGAGCTGAAGTTAAGGGAGGGAGGACGTAAAAAAAAGCTTGACAATCATTAAAAATGGGAGAAACTTCAAAGTGAAAGTAAAACACTGGAGATAGTTTCGGGGATGATTATGAAATTTGTCCCATTTTTCCACACGCCCAAGATCCAGAATCTTCCTTCTCCGCCTCCCTGTCCTCGAGTTCACCTCTCTGGCTTGTTTTTCCCGAGCTGTCCTCATCGTTACCTAGCTAATCCCAGCCACTGTCAAGATTTAAATGCTGCTTTCAGCGTGTGCCATATTTTCAGCATTCAGCATTCAGCATCATTTCCCTGAGCCCGACAGACAAGGAGAGGGAGAGAGGAAGTCGAACAGGAGAGGAGATAAAGAGACACACTCCATGGATTACACACGCACATACACACATAAATATGCATATACACATGCAGGAACACAATGTTTGAGCCTCTGTTTAATTAGCCCGGCGGTTTATCAGGGTGATCAGGAGTTCAACACAGTAAAGTTTCCTGTAGATAAAACCATGTTTGGGGAAGCCAGGCCTAATGAATGCTGAGCAGCACAGAGCAGGAGGAGGAGGAGGAGGAGGAGGAGGAGGAGATGAAAAGAGAATGACAAGAGGCCGCCTCAGTTTAATTGCTTACCTGATACTTTGCTTTTCTCCTTATCACCCTCTCCTCATCTATTACAGCAGATGAGAAAATTGCATCTGACAGATGCATCTGCCAGAAATGCTTTCTTTTATTTGCCAGGAATGAGGTGAAGGTTTATTATGACAGTTTAACAGTAACTAACTGTGCCTGCTTCCGCCATTTGGAAATCCAAGAGCTTTGTGTACAGATGATCGACCAGTACAAGTTGATTGAGGCAGATGGTTATTATATTTTGTACTGATGGTCAGCACCTTTAACTTGAGTTTCAAATTACATTTTCACAACTACAGTTAATATTATTGCTTTTTTCAAGTCACTGTGGAGCACAGCGTACTGTTTTCTCAAAGCTTCACATGCTTACGAAATATGCGGTTAGCGTCTGCCTGTGCTATAAGGGGCTGTGGGAGAATATATAAATATATTTCACTTTGTTTAAAGAACGGATAGGAGGCAAACAGTGAAGTGATAAGATAAAATACATGTCAGGAGGATGGGCTACTCTGTTCTGATAATGAGTGTTAAAATAAATTCTTAAACAGAAATTTGTATTATCAGTTGGGACAAACTGCATGCACAAATACAGTCACATCTGGTCCTTATGCCAACAATGTCAAGCATGGATGTGTTTGTTTGATCCTAGCTTGAAGATTTTAATGAAAACTATGGTTTTATGTCTTGGGTTTTATTTGAATAGCTCATCGGTTCTATAAGTTATGAATGATGACACTGTACGCACCAAAGTAACTGCTGTGGTCTCAGGATGAGTCAACATCTATAAAAACAGGTGCAACAGGGTAAAAAAAAAGCTGTCAGACAGTCATACAGGTTGTAAACAGGCTAGCCAAATTAATTTGGAAAAGAAAACAAAGGTAAAATCACAACCAAAACTGTCCGTTGTAAACATCCAACGCAGTCAACTGACTTCCTGGTTCAACTTTGACCTACCATACATGCCACTGAAATCAGAGATTATTAGCAACATGATGTGCATTCACTTTTGGTTTTACCTCTGAAAAATAGTGTATTTGTTCTTCCGGATATATTTTATGCAATGTCACCACGTTCTGAGATCTGAGCAATTATTCTCTGGCAAAGGAAATAAAACCTACGGTGTAATGAACTGAAGTTTGAGGTGTTCATACACCACCTTCAAGTCCTGCAAATGTCTTTTAACAGGTGTTACTGTAACTAAAAAGCACTCAGAAGCCTTCAGCTTGTGCTTTTAAGACTTTTAACAAAAAACAGGATAAATTATGAGAGAGAATATATATTATGAGAGTCCACTTATTTGAAATCTGCTTTTATGGATTGTAAAGCAGTACTGTAAATTGCAGATAAGTGAACAAAAGATGCCTCTATGGTATTCTTAGCAGATGGTGCTTACTTTTGAAGTCATTTTGGGCAGTTGCTATAGTGGCACCATCCAGAGGAAGGGTCATATTATACAGCATGTATCGTTCTGGACCACACAGGACAACAACGTTTTGTGCATTTGCCAACATACAGTAACAGCAGGCCTGCCTATAGGCTCTGGCACCTAATTAATGAGTTCTTAGGGATGTTGCCTTATCAGAACTGAATTCATGTAAGGCCAGCATCAGACGGTCAGATTTTGTTGTGTTTTTTTGTTTTGGAGGAGCAAATTATCCCACCCATTGTCACAGTTGTGTCCATGTGCTGTATGAAACTTTGTGTCTCTGCCAACTTTTATTCAAAGAAAATTAATTCAATAAGAGGTAATTTGTGATAGAACAAGCACCCAGATTTACCCCTGCCAGTGACTGGGATCATTCCCTCCCAGTTATAATGTAATCACATCCAATTAGGGGAATGACAAAGCAGTCTTCAGTGTTTTCAACAGGAGGGGAAGTGTCCTCTTACTGCCTTTTGTGTTCATGGGGATAAGCTAGTTTCATCATTCCCTGTTGTCCTGCCTGTTTTTTTTTCTTTTTACTGCCCCAACAATTTTACTTTCCAATTTTCCACTGGCTGTCTGGCCAAATCATCAGTGAGCTCAGCAAGAGAGGAAATACTCAGTAGAGGAACGCTGGGATTATGATCCAGAGAAGAGGAGAGGCAGCAAGACCTGGGAGTGGGTATGGATCATAATAACACGGTGGAGCATTCTTTAGATTATATCATTATAATGGGGTGCAATTTTCAGAAAAATGGTAAAACATATATTGCCATGTCAAGGAATAATTTATCCTAAATGTCCCACAATTTAATTTTTAATTTTTGATCAATTTAATGACACATATTAAATCATTCAAAACTAGCTATATCGAATTTTTCTCCTCAGAATTTTCCTTTACTCTTTAAGTATGCTTTTATATATATGTTTGTTTGAAGTTTTTCATGGTAAATAATAAGATGCAGGAACTTCCTCAGAGACATCTAACAAATGTTTGGTCCATCCTTCAAGGGTTTCCATGAAGGTCAATCTGGTTTCCCCTTTATTCCTGAAGGTTTCAGTACAGTACAAAGGAAACACAAAGATCACAAAGAAATGGGGGAAAGAGAGAGCAAAGAGAGAGAGAGAATGCCAGTTATGGAAATCAATCATAATGGTCAATTTAAATAAATTGGTTACCTTCTTCAGGAAAACAAAGGCTCATTTGCATTGGAGCATATACATATAATTTAAATAATGACAAGAGAGAACCACAGAACTATGACCAGAATATCTCATCTAAAGTAAAAGTGGGATATTGACTTCAAAAACAGCAGTATAGTGTTTGCGGAGGCTTTGATGAGCGCTTCACAAAAAGAGCCTTGAAAGCCTGAGATTCCTTTCAGGCGGAGAACTGCCGCACAGAGAAGGGAGACAGAGGCAGCCAGCATACACCATCTGGTTCCAGCAATGAACACACACGCACACATACAACACACACACGTGCAAATGGTCAGGCAAGCACAACAAAAAAGGAATGTGGATCATTCATGATACTACAATATTACTGAACAGCTGGAATGAAATATATCGGCCAGAACACTCACACACACAGCATAGGCCTGGCAAGTCGTGTTATTGATGTCATTCATTGTTCTCCTCTCAGCACCACTACCCAGTGAACAACCCCGACCAATAGGGGTGCTGGTGGTGAGACTTTAGTGACCCCATCTGGCAGGGGATTGGTCAAAACTCAGAGCCAAGGAGAGAGGAGTATGAAAAGAGACAGACCACCCACCAACAACAGCAGTTCCGATTGGATAATCCACCACTCGGTCCAATTGTTAGTCATCTTTCTCAGTCAAAGAAGTTGGCCTTTGTTGTTGAAGAGTGTCTCGGTAGTGTGTGGGCTTAAGCGTGCGGCAAGGAGGAAATTGAAAATTGCTGATCTCTGTCTGGCGAATAAAGAGCAGCAGCCCACAGCAGGCTGTCAGCTTGGTTATGCCACCCACTCTGACAGCTCTGCCTCTTCAATGGAGCGCAGGAGTTTCACTGAGAATGAGTTTGAGGCCTTCGGCTGGATCTGATGTAAGATTTCTTCCTAATTTGGTGTGTTATCACATGCAAACGTGGATGCTTGTGAGGAAGTCCAACATGTACTGTATATGGTTGTTTACATTCATGTTTATATGCAAATTCTGTGCTTATGTAAATTGATCCTCTGTAGTGGTTCTTTGGTTTGGATAGTGGCTCTATGAGAAAGCATTACTCACATAATTGTCTGACTTCTAAGATGAAATAAGAACAACTGCAAAATCATCACAAATAACCAGTGTCATGCTGAAAAAGTTAGTACTGCGTGTTTACCATATTACATACATTATTAAATGTTTTCCATAGCTCATAAATCCCTATGTAGATTCCTTTTAGCACAGTGATCCCAAACCTGGGAATTAGGATCCTACACATGGTCACAAGATTAATTGTACCAAATAAATCAAAGAATGGGAAAGAAAAAAAAAATACTTTCTGCAACACAAAATCATTTTCTATATACTTATGAAATAACAGATTAACCGTACTTCAGGGCTCAAAAATATATATAAAAAAAAAAAAAAAAAAAAAAAAGCCCCTTTTGATTTATAGATAGGGAACTTTCTTTTAAGGGGTCACAAGCCATACATTGTTGCTAGGTGAACTAAAAAGATTATTTACTGCATCAAGAAGGCTCGTTCCCATACAATCCCACAGAACTATTTATTCATGGAATACACAGCTAAACTTGTTTTAGTTAAGACTGCACTGCATGTCTGCGTGGTTATGTGCTGTATGTATGTTTAAGTGTTATATTGTACGTGCGTACGTACTCTATGTATGTGTATGTGAGGTTGAGTATGGACCATCCTGCCTGTGCAGTTAGCTGGCACTGCGACTGCTGTGGATCAGGAAAGGTTGTCTGAAGGTAGGGGAAGGATTAGAGCACTTCAAAGCAATGCTCACTTCTAAGCTGGCTGATGCAAAATCCGCTTTGTGCAAACGGACAGCCGGCACTCCAAAAAAAATCCAAGCCCGGAGTCGAGGACGACTCGACTGTACTCTCAATACATTCAAATTACTTGCAACAGACTCAACTTAAACACTTCTAGAGAGAATGAGTGAGTGTATGTACTCCAACTTCAAATATACAAATTCTCGAAATTGTATCAAATTATTATATCATGGCGACGCACACACACACACACACACACACAGGTTTTTGCTGATAGTTTGTTAACGTCAATACTGATTTTGTGGGATAGAAGTTTAAAAAATCGGTTAATTTACAAGTATAATCTTTAAATGTCAAACTTATACTTGCAGTGTTTGATTGTTGTTGAAATATTCATAATTTGCTAGTCTGTCTTGGGACACTGTACAGAAAGCAGTAAATATAGTGATTATGAAAACAACACATTTCACATTAAATGCAATAAAACAAATTTAACATTGTAAAATCCTACAGTAAATACTGTTTCAAACAAACTGCATTATATTCACCAAATCAGACCAGATTCAGTTCTGGCTAATATTGGTCCTACTGCATATCAGTTTATTTTTTCTTTAGAGATTCTGAGTTATCAGTATTGCTGACTGAACACACACATAGAGAGAGATACGGAGAAATGGTCTGAGCTGTCTGTGCAGTGAAATTAAGACTAGGAGGTGGGAGGGTGATGGAATGGCTGTGGTCAAAGTACAGCGGCTAGCAGGGCTGCTTCGGTAAGTCCTAAATCACCAGGAAACCCAACCATCGCTGTGATGGATGTGCGTGGCACGCCCCGGATCAGGAAACCTCCAATCCGTCTCTTAAGCAGAAATGTTTCAAAACGGACACACTGGGCTGGGTCATACACTAACTCTCCACACAAATAACACACACAGATGCATGCATGCAAATATACATGAACAGAAAACCACACAGAGTGACGCACACATAGTAAAAAAAAAGCCAGCAGTGAAGTCCAACAGATTTATGTGAGCAGAGGTGCTGTGGTCAGGTGAATAGATTGGTTAGCTGGCAAGGTGGGTGGGTTCTGTAGCCTCAGTGGCCAAGACAGACCTTCTAATCATTCCAATAGGCTGGCTGATTTATGCTGATAAATTATATCTGGAAAGAAAAATCCACCCGCATTAACAGTTCTGCCCAACTAGAAGCTATTCACAGTAAGTAAGTACATCTTACGGGAAAGTGGGCCGCGAAAGTAGTTTTTATGTCAAAGAGAAATCACAGGCTCCCTCAAATTGGTGGGATTTTCATTTGAGTGAGAAGCAAGGCTGTCTCAGCTAACGTTACCTCATTCATCTGTCACTTTATATAAGGTTTTTTGTGAACAAATATTAAATTAGAGGAAAATACGGTTAACAGTATACAGGCATTTGTGCAATTTCCAGCCTGGTCTCACAGAATTTCGTGAAATGATCACGAACTGTATAGCCAATGTATAGTCAATGAGAAGATGACGTGGCATTAAGAGCGACTACTGTAGCGAGTAGTATAAAAGCCCGAAAATCCGCGTAGGGAGGTTGGTTGGGGTGGTGGATGGGTCAAACAACACAGGACTTTCACCCAGGAGACCGGGGATTGTGTCCCGCGTGTCACGTTTCCTAAACCCAACCGTAACCGTCCCGTTATTGTTTTCCTAAACCCAACCGTTTATTGTTTTCCTAAACCCAACCATCCCGTTCTTCTTTTCCTAAACCCAACCGTCCCGTTGTTGTCCCGCGTGTCATGTAAACGTAAGCCCACCCACGACCTTTTCCTTAACTTAAGGGGCTGTGTTCATTTCACGGAATTTTTCCGTAGACCCATCACGGAATTTTCAGCGATCCGTGTTCATTTCACGGAATTCTTCTGTGGCCCATCACTGAATTTTTTGCGATTCCATGAAACTGCCACAGATTTTGAGTTAAGGGGCCGTGTTCATTTCACGGAATTCTGTGAGATCAGGTTGGCAATTTCTAATAGAGAAAACAGGAGTAGATAATGATTTGTAATAAAGTGATGAGTCATTGAACATCTAAAAAGTAATTATTAAAAGTGCAATAGTTTTCAGATGCTTTTTGAAAATAATAAACCACAAAAACAACAAAAAGAAGAGCAAACTTATATTAAAACTGGCCTTAATCTAGAACTGTGCTTTTTCTGTATTCTTTGTGGCAACATTTATTTGGCCATTTCCTTGCTATGTCCTTTGCAACTCACTTGATGTGGTGAAAAGGAATGTGACTCTAAACATGTAGTCAGCTGTTTCTGAATGTTAAAGATGAAACACAACAAGCTGGATGTTGACCAGGCCCTCGCAAATCTGTGTTATTTTGTATGGAGTCAATATGGAGGCGCACTTGGCGTTGTCCATACTGGGTGCATGTTATGTTTATCCAAACAGATTAGATTTCTGCCAGAGCATCCGTGCCAGCTCCTCTCCTATTATTCCACACTTCTTTTTTCAGCAACAATAAGTGGAAACTTCTTTGTGCAGTGAACTATCCCGCCCGGCTCAGGAAAGCTCCCATAATTAGTGTAAAGCCACAACAAAAAGTGCACCAGAAAATGATTGTTTAGATCTGTGAATCATCATTGTGAACCCTTAAATGGTTCTCTATTGCACAGAACAATTGTATAGAACTATTTTGGTGAATACATAAAATTAAACATTTCTAAACTAACAGTAATTAAAAAACACATTTAGATATTGATTGTGATATTTTAATTTCTAAAACAAGCAATTACAGTGCAGGAGAGGAGAGAATGTCTGAAAGGCTTATTCAGCCTCCTCCCCTTATACAAAAGAGGAAAAAAAATAAACAACTAAAACATGATAATTTCTCTACAAAAAAAAGGAATTCCTGAATAGTGATTTTGCAAATACAAAACAAAACCTTTTGAGCAATATGTCAGACTGCCTGCAGCATGTGCTGAATAGAACCACAGTGGACTGAGCAGGGCAGAACCCAACAGCTGACTGAATAGAGAGAAATTATGTCGGCACTACGGACTTATCACTCGACAATAACATCACATAGTTGGAAGGTGACCACATCTTTCAATTAGTAGCGATAGATTTTACAATGGATGGTTATGTTGCCCTAATCTGTGTTTAGCCCTGATGACTGATTTGTACAAGATGAATGATAATGAACATGTGTGTATGCAAGAGTTTGGCATTAATTGAGTTAGAAAATGGGCATTGAAAGAACTTTTTTAACAGTCTTGTTAAAGTTTAATTATCCCTAAAACAAGATTTACCAAAAGAGGACCTCATAATCAGGGATGTAATATAGCACGGTAAACAATTTAATCCCAATTATTTTCTCCGCAATTTATTGGCTGGAATATTTTTAAATCTGGATTCATTTACTTTTATTTTCACTGTAAATATAATTGATTTCAGGTTGTCTTGGTGGTTGTTTGCCTGTGATGATCACCAATGCCTACTTTTTAATTCCTCTCTAAACTTCTGTAGTTCGTAGGTGTAGGTTTGTTTCCCTGCTGTTTTTCTAAAAGTGTATGTCTGGTTGGTGAGCCTGTCGGTCCCACCAGTCTGAACTGTCTGAGACAGCTGGCCACTCTGAAGCAATCTGAGAGATCACTGGGCGTGTCGTCCTATTTCTCTTCATGTCAGGCCGCAGAATGAAGAAATCCATGGGATTAGTGCATGGTTTGTATTCGCTGACAGACTGGTGACAGGCCAGATCGAGAGGCAGTTTCACATTCAGTGTACCACGCCTGGCAGACATGTGCACTATATTTGGTCTTTTAAAGCATTAACAACTGCATATTCAAGGAATATCCTTTAAAACGTACTGGTTTTTCTGTCCCAAAATGATTGGAAACACCATCATTCTCAGTTATTGTGAGTTTTTCATGAGCAGATGGCTAAAGAACTATGACAGCATTGTTCAAGCTGGGGAAGTTAATGCTGCTATGAGCAGCCAATCCTACATCACAAAACTGTCACTGAATTATTCAAGTTGGATTTTGATTTGGAATGTGGGCCTTCTTTGGATAGTTTGATGGTGAAGATGCAGACAGGAGAATGGTGTATGACATGCAACAACGGTCCCCTGCTGAAATCAAACGGAGGACATTGTGGTCATACCATGGGGACAGCAGGATGCCCCTAAAAGGAAAAGAACAAAACAAGACTCTCTAACTCTATGTTCACAGGGAGATTGAGCTGCCTTCAGGCCCTGCTTGGAACTTTCCAGTTTTTATTTGCTTTGTATTTTTATCATTGTATAAATCTCTATATGATCTATAAATTTACAATAATTAGGGCTGAAAATGTGTGAACATACAGTGTGTACTGGAATATGTACATACACTGCGCACATATGATACATTATCCAATTGGTGTGTTTTGCTTGTTCTAGCGGAGTAGGGAACCACTTTTTGAGATTCCACATGTCCAGTTGATGACAACATATCAAAGCGTAATCACACTAAATATGATTTTAAATGGTTGCAGATGTCACTTTGTATGATATTGATCCACGGTGCCGCTCGGGGCTCTGTGTCTCGGCTAGCAGGTAGGCAGCACCAACCTTTCCCCGAGTAAGCGTGTGCATGGCTGCATTGATTAGGTGTGACTACTCAGGTCAGGGGGCAATTTGAGGTTGCCAGAGGGTCAAGCGTGTTGTCCAATAAAACAGCGGGACCTTCAGACTGGATCCGGCCAGTATCCTGGCAACAGGCACCGCACCCCCACCCCGAACCCTGAGAGCACTCGTCCGGTGGTGATTGAGACTACAGGGCTCCATTCTCTTTTCATCAGCTTCAATTCATGCGTTCCTACACTTGGCCTAGATGAATTACCCTGAACAATAGAAACAAGGGGTCAGTAAAGCGTTCGCCATTGTCAAAATGGAGAGCAATTAAACAGAATGTTCAGATCGCACTGCTATTGGGTGAAAACAATGTTAATGCCAAATCATCTGTGAGCATGCTGTGCAGATATGGAAAGTTTGTTCCTTTCTTTTTACTTGAATAACTGTTTCAATAAGAATGTAAAACTGTGTGTACATACAGAATACTGTCTGTTTTTATACACCACAAACAAATGTATATTTACTGTATATACCCTCATATTTTCTTCACAACAAGGAAATATTAGCATGACCTAATAACCAGGTCCACCTTGGATGCGTGTTGGTTTGTGCGTGTCTAATCTGTAATTTATGACTCAAATGTCATTGAACTTAATGCAGCCTTATTGCATCACAGGCCAGTACACTCACATACTAAGAGAATCCAAGGCAGCACCATCAAAATGTCCCACTGATATGTTTTCAAGCTATTCAAATAAGTCATTATATTAGAATAACATATGCCTTGGTATCTAATAATGTCAAGTAAATTACAAAGTGATTTTCAATGAAGAGGAGTCAGCGATTCCAGGATTACACGCTTAGTTGAATTCAATAAGGCGGTGTATAGTGTAATAGGAAACCACAGAAAAATCAGTACTTACCACATCATCTGATAAAAATGTATGCTTGCTGCTCTGCAGGACTCTGTTAAATCTATTAAAACACTTTGTCCTCCTGCTAATTTCAAAATAATATGCTGATTACAAAAGAGCAATAACAGACAACGGTGGTAAATCATCTTGCACCAATCAAATAGTTATTAAAAACACCATGAACTACGGATCATTAGCATTGTGTATCTACGGACAAAAAAATATGAGAAACAGACTGAGGAGCAAAGGCATTTGTTTCAATGATCTTTCCATACAGAAGGTTGTTAAAGTCAGAGGGAGAGAAATATAGGGCTTCAAGGGGAACTTCAAATTTTACAATATCACACACATTTGAAAAAAAAAAAAATCTCGTTACCTCTGGCTCGATAGAGAGCTGTGGAAACTCAAGAGATAATAAGCTGCAGTGCGGTGTTACCTACCTATAGCCTTTAGTTTTCAAACTGATAATAATACACCAATTTATGCCACAATTAGCTGGATGGTATGGTTTATTCTGCTATGTTTTTTTCTGGTTTATTTTTTCATTACACATTTATTTTTTCAACTTTTGATATGATATGCCTGATGGATAAAAATGTATCAAAGGTTTTTTTTAAGAAGATAAGTGATTATCGTTGTAGGCATTGTCTGCTGAACTCTTCAGCAGCAAGGCGTTATTTTTGGAAAAACTCAACACAACTCTGAAAAGTGCTTTTTGCTCAGTATGCGAGAGGTTTACATGAAATCAGCATGTTTTATATCCAGTGATTGCCAGCCTGCGGGTCAAGACACCCAAAGGTGTCACAAGAAATATCTGAGGGGTCACAAAAAGACCCATTAGAGGACACTTGTTTATTTTAAATACATTCCTTTAATCTTTGTTATTTTCTTGAATTGCTGGATAATTTAACATCTTAAGGCCTAAAAATATAAGATAACACATTGGGGGAAATCGCTCCTTTTAAAGGGGTTACAAGGCAAATGTGGTGGGAACTATTGGTCTTTTGGGTCAATGGATGTTGCAAAAGTTGTTGTTGTAGTACTTGTTACAGTAAATGAGTATCATTGTTATAAGCTAATACTGTACATACATTATACTTTGCTACACTGATTCAATATGAATATTTATATAATTTTTTAAGTTGAAATGTTTTTAGTTTTGAAAACATTTTCTACTTGTGCTACATTTTAGTCAACTATCAGCAATATTTTTTAAATGCTTCAGGTGATCAGTTATAGCAAGCTAGCAAGCCATCAAGCCATCCATTTAGCTACATTCTTCAGTCTTAACAACAATAACAAAACCTTTTTTAATAAACAACCTCATCACCATGAAAACCAACACAATTGGCAAAATAAAAATAAAATGTAGCTTAATACACAAAACCTATGACAAAATGTATTGACTTTTTTTATTTATAAAAATACCATGCCAGTTATGGACAGTCAGTGTGATCATTCCTCAGTAGATGCACAGCTAAGCCATTGTTTACTGTTTCAAACAACAGGGAACATTAGTAAAAGTCAGCAGATGATGATAAAAGATGACAAGACTAAAACATAAATGTATTTTATTTTAAATTAAAAAAATGTGTAACGTCATGGCAAAATTCAATTTCAGTAACACACAGAGAAGAGAAAATGATCAAACCCAGTCGTGTGTTTGTTGGATGAGGAATTAAGCAGCTTCCTGATGAGACACAACACATTACCATTCTAGCAATCTCACTCAACACCCAATGGCGCCCATGTTGAGTTGAGGTAATGTAAATGTGTCATTAACTGGCATATGCTGCAGTGGTGATAGGTGTTGAATGGTCTCCATAGCAACAATCATCAATGGGTGCACAGCAAAGGTAGTTAACACGGAAGTGAGGCGCTCACTTTTAGCTTTTTTGTCAATTGATATTTTCCTCAGTTGTATTTATTTTCTTCTTTAAATGAAATGACAGCAATGCAACAATACCTTTACTTAATAACAGCACTTTGTACCTGGCAGTATGTCAAGTGTACAAGTTAAAATATCCTTCCCATAAACTACAGTTGTCCCTGATCCGTAGCAGGATACTCACACAGTCCACAGAGAGCTTTTCCAGGACACCTAGAGAAGGGCCTAACCAAGCACCAGGCCCTGCCCCTGGGACCAGCATCATCCATCCCCTGCATCATGACACTGATGACTGTAATGTGTGTCAAGTGGTTTACACAGTGGTGCATCCTATTGCAGCCAGTCCATTTTTCCCAAACACCTCCACGGCTGTAAGTAAAGGCTGGTCTATGCGTGTGTGTAGGTGTGTGTGTGTGTGTGTGTGTGTGTGTGTCTGTGTCTGTGTGTGTGTCTGCATGTGTGCGCCGGCTGGAGGAGTTACTATATCTGCATAAAGACTGTGATTTACTCTTCTGTACTCCAAATATTTGCTCTCCCTGTATCTGATAATGAAGATTATGTTCTCCCAGTTTGCTGAGAATAGGTGTGCGTGAGTGTGTGTGTGTCCATGTTAGCCTCCGTAATTGGGCGAGCTCTGCTCTCCCTCGGAGCCCCCAGAGGTAGAAAAACTCACCGTGCCATTACATCCTCCTCCTCGCTCCCTTCATTCAATTTGTCACACACCTCCTCTTCTCCCTGCAAGTGTTTGCACCTGTGTTTGTGTGTGCACATGCAAGTTCAAGTGTCTGTATGGTTATGAGTTTTTGGAGGCTGGTGTGTCCTCACGCATGGTGTGTTTGGGTTTGTTATTTGTGTGTGTGTGTGTGTGTGTGTGTGTGTGTGTGTGTGTGTGTGTGTGTGTGTCTCATAATGAAGCCATATGGCCTGTCTGTCAGTCTGGAGCTGCCAGCACTGGGAGCTGTGACGCTGGCAAAGAGCGCTGAGATGAGACGTGAATGGCATACCCCTTTCTTCTTCTCTTCTCTCCTCTCATCTCCTTTCTTCCTCTTCTTTTTCCTCTCTTCTTTTTTTTCCTCTCTGCTCCTCCTCCTTCCCCCTGTTGTCTTCTACCCATCCCTCTGTCCTCCTCCCCTTTTTTCTCGTCTCTTCATATTTACTTTCTTTACTCTTCTGCCCATCTGCCCACTCTTTCTTTACTACTCTTCTGCCATCTTCTTGTGCTCTCTACTTCTCTTTTTTGTTATAACACCCACTCACACCCCAGTACTTTTTCTCCTTTCCCTCGTCCTCCACATTAGTCCCTGTTGTTTTCGCTTTTCCCTCCCTCTCCTCCAATAAGATTAAGTAGTGTGAAACAATCCATTTCCACATTTTCCTGTGAAGCCCGGAGAGGAGACTGTGGCCTGACCTAAATTTACATGTTAGTGAGGGAATCTAGATGACAGCACATGGAGGAGGGAGAGTGAGAAAGACCTAGAGTTGAGGAGGGGGCGTCAGGGACTTCCTCCAGACAGTAAGAAAAATATTTATCTATGTTTTTGTTCCGATGAGTAACTTCAAAAGTTAAAATTGCGATTCTCAGTTATGTCTGTTATTTGATTATATGTCCTTTGAGATAATAACTCTGATCCGCTGCCTTAATACATTTGGGTTTTAAGCTAATACACATTATTTAAAAAAGATAATTACTTATTTTTAAATTAGAAAACCTTTTTTTCAGATTGGTTGGCATCTAAATAAATTAATACATCATGATAAAATTAGTTTATAAATCATAATGTCACTATATACATAATGTAAATAAAAGATGCACAAAAATCTAGAATTTAAAATAAGTTTGAGAAAAACAAGCATCACATTGAGTTATTGTACAGAATATGGTGAGAAACAATGAATATTTGTTGTTTTTTTAAAGTAGAAAAAAAGACAAAAAAACACTGGTTTAAATCTGTACTGTCTATTTTATTTAAAAATATATAGGTATAATCACTTACACACAGTAGTTGATCTGAGATGTTGGATATTTGTCTTTTTTTTTCATTTTATTGATTTTTTTTATTTGGAGTTGGAACAGCCAAATATTATTTTAAAACATATTCCCCAATATAAGGATGAGCATACTTAAAAGTGAGAGTTTAGCAATGGGACAACTCTGACACAAAACATTTCTGTATCAGCACAGCTGAGATGTTGCTTTAGGTTTTTATCATTACTTTTTCATATATATATATTTTTTTAAATTACACAGTATTGATTTCAACTAAAAAGCTATATATGTATGTATCAATAGACACATCAATAAAAGGAAGATTTAATTTGACTGTAATTATTATTTTCTTTTTTTTATGCAAGAGTTTTGTGTGGCCTCACAATGCTTAATGACTGTTGGACAATATTGAAGATCTACTGTATGTCTAGTGTTATTATACATCCACTATTACTTTATGAACCGGAACGTTTAAGAACTATTGCAAATTTGGAATAATACGGAGAGTAGCGCAATTATAATATAACATTTTAATATAACATAACATTACATAATTGTAATTCGGTAGATTTATACAATTTTAGGATTATACGATGTATCGTGTGTCTCAATCTAAATGGCAAAATAGCCAATGAGTGTTTACAAATGTAGCTTATGTTAGAAAGTGATTAGCTGTTGAGAAGAAAAAAAAAACAACTTATAAACAGTAGAGTCATTTTTGCTTATTATAATTGTGTGCTCACTCTGTTGCAGACACAATTAGGTCATCATCATATATCCATATTTTTAACATTACTTGGCTCGAACAACAGAACCTTCTGTGGTGTAAGAAATGAATCAGCCTGAATTCAACAATTTTCAACCAGTAAAAGACAGAACATTTTCAAAAGCATACCAACATACATGCCCTACATATTTAATACTACCTGCAAACATGGATTGAATTCTACAGTCATTTTACGCAATACTTTAAGTTAAAATCCCATTTAAGAGGTGAAGGCTACATTTATCTGCCATCTTACAGGCATGTATACTGTAGAGGTTCAAATGATAATGAATTTATATTGTTATATATATACTGTATATATAGGGTTTTTTTATAGTGTGAGGTACTGTTGTGCAAATAGAATAATTCAGTAGTAGAACTTATCCAGGAATTATCGTTCTGCTTTTTTAATCTGTTCATTTTGGGCTCTCCCTCTTCCTCTATTTTTGTCTGCCATGTGTCCTCTGCAGGGAGCAGACGAGGTAGACTGCTTCCGCATGCATGGGTGTGAGAGGAAGATTGAAACCCCCTTCACTTGCTGAGACACACATTGATGGCTCAGTTTGGTGTGTGTTTGTGTGAAAAACACTCACGCAATGGTATAAGATAGTTTGTTCCTTAGCTGAAGGGAGTAGGACTTTCACTCTGTGTGTGTGTGTGTGTGTGTGTGTGTGTGTGTGTGTGTGTGTGTGTGTGTGTTGACTATTTGTTGGTCTTACACTGCGCCTGTGTAACTGTGCATGTGTGTGTTTTTGTTCCAGCTAGGTGGCATGAATTAGGCCTCTGTGTTTGCCAGTGTTCCCGTATGTGGGATGGCAGCAGCTTGCGTGATCAGAACAAAGCAAGAGAGCATGACAGAAAATCCCTCAATACCCGGCCTTTAAAAAATGCAGGAGGCCAACGCACGCAGAAGCAAGTAAGGTAAATGTATAAATTATGGACCAAAAAAAGTCTGCTTCAAAAAGAGGGAGAGATCCCCCACATGAGGCAGCAAACTTTATTGCATGTGAAGAGCGAGTGGCTGCAGCTGCTGAGTGTTTTCTGGAGTTCCTTCACTCCGCCTTCCTAAAAAAATGAGCCAGCACCTTTCTAATAAATGGACCGTGTAGAGCCCCACTGCCAAATATTTGGCATTAAGCCAGAATGTTTCGTGTTCAAGTTGACCGGCAAAAAAAATAAATAAAAAAAACTGTGTAAGAAATACTTCAAGCAGATTTCAAGATTTTGTAAAATCATTTCTCATCCATTATTTTGAGTGTTTACCATCCTGAAATCACACTGCAGATTAACACGTCACTTGACTGTTGTAAAGTCAAATAATAAATAATTTTATATACAGGGAATTATTTACAATACAAACAAAATTGCAAAGCAAAATACAATATGAAAAATATGCATATCCACACAGGCAATGATGTAATACATTAACAAAAATGTGTTTCATTTTTTTGTATTTGAGTTTTTTTTTTATAGTCACATTGAAATAAGTGAGAATATTCTAATGTTAAAATGAAACGTACCAGTGCTTCTGATTATCTTGTTTTAATCTTTGTTTAATTTATTGTTTTACTTTTAATTTTCTCTCTTTACCAAAAAACATCATCACAAAACAAAGTTATAGGCTATATATATATAAAATATATAGAAGAGTAAGAAAAGTAGCCATGAGAGATTTGAATTACTTTTTAGACAGATGATTTAAAAAAGCCTAAATTATTTTAATGTGTATCACTCTTATTCATTTTCCACCAGAGACAGTGAGCAGCAATGTAGAAGATAATTACAATGTGTTTTTTTCTAATATGTCAGACTCTGCTATATTTACAGAGTTGATTGACTATTTCATTATATATGCCAACAAGTACGTTATCACCTTTTGTTTAATTTTACGGTATATAACTAAACTATATAACATATTATATAAGTAAAACAGCTTTTTTCCATAAAAGATTACATCCTGAAATCATGACTCATACTGTACAACTGCTTTGGACTTGTATAACTAACTGGCACATTGATATTAAGAAGAGAATGAAAGACTGAATGACTATAACCACAATGTACCCGGGAGAGTTCTTTTATAAAATTGTTTATACTAAATAAAATTCGTCATGCATTTGTTCTAAAAGTTTTGACCTTGTGTCTAAATCAAAGCGCCAGTACAGGGGGAACAATCCAGCTTCACTGAAGGTTGAAAGAGAAAACAGACCTAATTTGTTTTTAAATCATAATTAAGACGAGCAATTTCTTTTGCAAATTTGAATAGGTTTTAACTTCAAAAGTAAAGAATTTCCATAAGCTTTTAGGGGCATACCAGTAATTGTGTCAACCATCATTTTTAAGCGTACAGGGGAACACAGATTTTAAAAGCAAAGTCCTAAATAAAACAGCAGACTATAATATGATATGAGTGAAACAGTCTTTTCTGTAATTTGGAGCTTGTAATTTTTTTAAATTTTTTTACAAAGGGTGTCCTGATTCTGAGGTGCTATTTTTTAATGCTGTAATTTAGTGTTTATGAATTCCCTAACTGTACAAGGAAACTGTTCTGATGCCACCTAAACACATGACCAAGGTTTCATGTCAGACTACCAAATGATGCAGCCGCTTTCCTTTTAAGCAGGCTGTGTGTTCCTTTGTGCAAATAAGTGTGTGTGTGTGTGTGTGTGTGTGTGTGTGTGTGTGTGTGTGTGTGTGTAGTGAGCATGCGCATTCGACTGGAGTCCTCTTTAAACTGTGCATCAAGGCATGACTAACAAGTCAGCACACAAGTCGGTCCTTGCCCGCCATGACAACGCGGCGTCATCGCTGGGATTTAGAGGTCGCCTATCATCGCTCAGGCAGGGTCTAAAAATCTTCACGACACAGAGTTTGCATAGTTACATACTGTACTGACGCAATGCACTTCAGGTGGACAAGACATGTCATTATTCCTGGTGGGGATGGTCAACCCAAGTCAAATGCTATTTATGTGTCTCACTTTCAACAAAAAAAAACTAGGAAACAAAAAACATACAAAAGTAATGCAATCAACCCATAAGAGCACTTTAAACAGAAGAACATGTTTATATGCTGTGTAGAAATTTGAAAAGCATTACACAGATATTACAATGCAATATGAAATAATATTACATTGAGAAACAATGCATTATTACATTATTAATTAATTAATACAGGCACATAGGCTGCCATGTATAGTAACTTGATGGAGCGCTGTGGAGTCAACATTAGAGAAATATGGCATAAAATCACCAGCTGAGGCACACTGATATTATACTGTATGTTACAGTGTATATTAAGGAGAGAATGAAAGTTCTCTGTGAGGGCATGACTCGGTACAGTGAAGTACTGGACAGTCAGATCATAAACAAACAAACACTTCATTCCAATGTCGCCTTCCTTTGAACTACATACATTATGGTACAGCAGCCCTCCCCTCACCTATTTGTAGGTGCAATTTGCAAAAATATTTGTTTGATACGAAAGGCGGTGAATTATTCAGGGATTATTTAATAATGCAGCGATGTGAGGGGGAGACTCAAAACCATGGCAGTGAAAACTGCTCAGCCTGGCTGCCTGGAAGCTCCTGCACAGATACAGAACACGCCATATGCATTGCCCTGTTTAGTTTCTAATTGGCAGCCATACCTAGTCTTCTCAGATGCACAACCTTCATTTTGCACTTTTACAGTCCCTTACATATATCTCATTACTGAGCAAAGTAGAGACAATGTAAATTTGCTCATTTGCTTTTCCCATAAGCTGGAAGTCCCCTAGATGCACCCAGAATAGCACATAACTCAGTGACACTAAGTGCACAGATTGTGTTTGAGTGTGTGTATGTGAGAGTGTGTGTTTGCATTAATCTGGGAATCCTGCAGTTTGACGAACAGACAAGTGCTATCGTTAGAAAACAGCTGCACTTGTCACCAAACAGAGACGGCCCCAGCAAAGTACAACTAAAGCCGAGATGATAAAACACACACACACACACACACACACACACACACACACACACACTTTAGGTGAGTCACCACTTCTTAAAGAAGCAGTGGGTGGTTACGGCACCAGCTTTAAATAGACAGTATACAGCACAGAGACAATCTGTAGAGTAACTGAAACTGACAGAGACAGAGACAGAGACAGAGAGAGAGAGAGAGAGAGGAGAGAGAGAGAGAGAGAGAGAGAGAGAGAGAGAGAGAGAGAGAGAGAGAGAGAGAATAAGACAGGGAAGTCAGGAAAATGGGAGAGAATTTGGGAGAGTGTATTTGAGTTGTGCTGAGTGTGTCGTGCTGAGCTGGAGGGCTAGGAATCATCTCACATCCGTCATGGAGGCTGGTTGCAGGGTCAAACTCGGTGCTGTGGCGAATGGCCCTGTTATCTCACTGCTTTACATTCGCTGCGCTGCCTTTACTCAAAGGCGGCAAAACAGGGCTGGAAGACAACCAAAAATAGAGACGCCCAATTAGAACTGCTCCCAAAGCTTTGATGGAATTAGCAGTGAAAGGGAGCTTGCATAACCCACCCTCCCAGAAAACGACAAAATGTGCAGACAGCATATGCAATGCTTGTCCTATTTACTGGAAGTGAGTCCTGGGTCAATTTTCTGCTGCCATGAAAAAAAATGGCATAAACAAACGTTTGTGCAGAAGGTAACTTCCTCTTTCTTGTTGTCAATTTTTGTAACACAGATTTTTGCCTGCTGTTACATTAAGTGTGGCCCATGTGAGAAATCATCCAGGGGTTGGTGTGTAGCCTACAGATACTGAGCATATATGTATCCTGGTGTATATACTCCACATCAGCAGCAGCCTGCCTGCCTCAGGCTGTACAGCCACACACTGCAGAAGGGAGAAGCTGACAGTTATTTCATCAGGATACTTTATTTACACCACATTTTCTTAAGCTGCCTAATGCCAAACGCTGACAGACACAACTCAAGACACCACCATCATTTTAATGAGGTGACACTCAGTAGAAATCTGATTTTTAAAAACTGAAAATAAATACTAAAAGAGCATAGAGTATTTGAAATGATGAATGCCTAATTGTTTTGTGCACAAATAAGGATGTTTTTGTAACTATGAATTTGAGCAAAGTCATGTATTAAAAAAAGTCACCTAATGTATTTAAATAAGACATTACTGATGAATATCAAAGAACTTTTGAATGTAATTAGATGAAACAAGCCATTGCCATGACATTTTCCAAAGATGGTATTGTCAGTTGACTTTTTTTAGAATACTGTTTACAAGTTTGTCTATGCATTTTTGTAAAGGTTTTTCTTTGTTTTAGCTTTTCAATTATCCATCTCTTGTTCACAAAAAGAAAATCATTTTCTTTCATAAGGTGACTCACAGTAAGTATAGCATTCTTCTAGCTTAGTACAAACTGACACAGTGCTGGTGTGGAGACAGTCTGTCCCCAGGGGTTTGGTCATAGCCCAGCAGCCAATAGTTCAACTGCTGACTGGACTGAGTGGCAACAGCAGAGACACATTGGAAACCCAGCTGTACTTGAAAACAACAAACAGGCCTACAGTATATCACCACATTGAATATTCTAGGACTTCATCCCTGCCTTTTCACCCAGGGTTATCATGTGTACAGAACATAGAGAATCTAGTCTGAATTGAATATAAAACATTGAAATAATACGTTTTTTGTTGCCTTACCAATGACAGAATGATGAATCAGAAACAATGCTAGAATTAATCTTTTACAATTTGAGTGCATAACAGCAGGGAATTTGAAAAGCTGCTACAATTGTGCTTAATGACTTTACACAGTTCATTTGAAGTTCCCAATAAAAATAAATTTTTAAACCACATATATTAATAATAATTATTTCAACCTAACCTATAATAACTTTTGTAGACAGTAAAATATTTGAAAATAACCAGACACACACACATACCCCATTAAAGCGAGTCTGTCAGCAGTCTGTATGCTTTTGATATTTTTTTACCAATCATTTGTCCATCAAAGGGGCCAATAACTGTTATATTTAACCAGACATTTATCTTCCATTGTGACCATTTTCATGCAGAACATTTTGACTATCAAAATATTTTGACTATTATTCCTCTATGCTATAGAGCACCATTGTTCATAAACTCATAAAGACATCAGTGTTCCTTCATTATGAATAACATGGGCACTGTAGCTAATTTGGAGTCCATCCCAAATACACAATCCTGCAAACGTAAAAACTTTAATCCATGGTTGAATGTAGTCCCCAACAAATTAAATCAGGCAGGGTTAATTGCAGGTTTTACAGATTGTTACATAAAATCTCAAAACACGTAGATGATTTGCCTGGTCAGATATTTGGTGTAAAAATAATAAGACATCAAGACAAGACAAACTCCTTAAAGAGGCTAATATGCTAAAACAAATGATCAGTCCTACACTCCTAATAATGTTACTTGCCACAGTGACAAAAAAAGACTGGACAACCCCAGACAGAGGCCAGTGACAGAATATGGGGGGGGGGGGAGGACTATGGCAGTTAATGGGTTAAGTCTATGGAGCAACTCCCCTCCAGCTACCTATGCAGACAGAGAGAGAGTGAAGGAGAGAGAGAGGCTGGTGATTGTTGGGAGCTTCGTCCTCCTCCTCTCAATAGTAAGGAGTCGGATAGAGGCGGTGGGGGTGGAGCGAGTCGGGGGGGGGGACAGAGAGCGCCGCCGAGCGTGCCTAATCGGACAGGACAGTTCCTGCTTATTATAGAACCAAGCACGGATAATAAAATCTGAATCAAACTGCCAGCTGAGAGCCACGAGAGAACCTCCTACTCTTCAATTTTTAAAGTTATGGAAGCGCTTGACACTGAGGTGGATCAAATAACACCAGTGTGCGTGCAAATACTTACTTAGCGAGCCAGCGCAGCCCAAACTGTGCAGCCGACACGCAGGTGAGCAGCACTGCAACTCAAGCTAATTTCACCACAGCCCCACTACTACCCCCACCCTATACTCACTCCCACCACCCACCACTCCCACGCCCTGCAAACTCAGCAACTGTCACAATCAACCCCCCTTGAGTGGGCACAGTTAATTTCTTTCCATTAGTTTTCATGAGAGCGGTGACCGCAATGACAAATTCATGTTTTGGCTGCTGGCAACCGGTAGCAATCACGGAAACACCAAAACACCCAAACAAAGAGGAGGCTTAGGAGAGAAAGGAAAGAGAGACAGGGACAGCCAAGGAGAGGCTGGCATCTCTGAGTGAGCTGCAGGCCAACCTCTATCTCTTACAAATTATGCTCATATGCAGCTGATTTGCATTAGCAAAATACTTTTGGGGGGGAAATATAATGCTGCCTGGATTAAGTTTTTCTTCTGCATATTAGGCAGAATGTTAATATTGATATATCTGCCAATTTTTCACTGCCAAAGTTTTTCGACAAGCACAATTGTTTGTGCCAACTCAAGTAGGTATGTTATATGTTTTAAAGTTAAGTTGAAGTTATAAAAGAAGTCAGTGCCAACTACTAGTGTGAAAAGGGACTCAAACTGGGTTGCCAGTGTTGAATACAGACAATTTGTAAAGTCATCCCACACCTGTACTTTTTACTGCTCACTTATTGTAGGACATTAAACATACATATACTTGCTATACTGTACATTGCCACTGTATAGATTGGAGCACACGGTAGCTAACATAGCGATCAGCCAGAAGGCAACTGTATCCGAGGCTGCCAGTCAACATGGCCTCCATTTCATTGGTTCCCTTCAGTTTCTTGATTGTCTTTGCACATGGTGGACAGTTGAGAAGGGTGGGACCTCCACCTCGACACCCCCTAAAAAATGACGCTGACTTGGAGTAGTTTAATTTCTCGTTTTCTCGTACAAAATCAGTGTTGGGTATGGTTACAGGTGCAACAAAGGACCCTTCAAACCACACCCTTCATCACTGATGTTCAGAGGTGAAACAGACTTCCAACCATGAAGACAAAAAACACTGCTTTTCTGCCTGGTGTCAAGTTACTCTCTATACTTATGCATCAGTCATGTTGTATCAGAGTTACAGTTATTACAACTTTTCAACTTGGAACATCCTTACACCACCAACTCTGCAAACATTTAACCCTCTTAAGTCGTCTCATGACGTGAACGCTCGCAGGTCACGGACATATGACTTAAACGCAGCATTAGCACGATGTTTTTTTTTTTTTATAATTGCTGTCAAAATAATATGGTCAACAAGTAAAGGAAGAAGGAAATCAGTGCCTTTTGAGCATTAAATAAAACTCACTTGATTCACAAATTCTTGCAGGTTAATCATTGGTCTATCTGAGTTGTGCTAACTGAAACAGGCACAGCTCTGAATCCCTACCCTGATTTAGAATGCAGAGTGTGGAAATAATCATGCATCATCAGCTTTTTGAAATGTTTATGTATTCAAGTCACCTCATGATCTGAATGGGTTGATTAGGTCTGTGGTGTAAGGGTTTCACCTCCCTGATGAAAACTGAGCAGAAGGTTGGCAAATATTAGCTCCTTGATTTGCTCAAAAAACTCCCCAATTTGTCATGGAAAATAGTAAAAGTTTCCCTTGCTCTTGAATGAATCGTTTGTCTTCATGAATTGCCAGAGCATAGCAAACAATAGTTGACATATTAACATACAGGATGTCAAAGATTAATTTGTACATGTGCTACATGGTGGTATGTGTAGCTCACTGATAGCAGCCAAAGCTGGCCAGTATTGTTGAAATAGCACCTGATATAGCTGGCATCACAACTGTGTGAAAACGAGTGCTGAGGGGACAAGGACAACATGTAATTAATGTGTGAATGTGATAGGCCAAGGGTAATAATATCAAGAAACAAATTCAGTATTAAACATCTGAACAGCAAAACACAGCTGCTAGCTGGTGGCTAACACTCCTCCCTAACTGCTCAGAATACACACAACAACCTGTTACTTCATTCATACATTTAATGCATTTAAGTTTTGATCTTGGAAAAAGATACATCAATATCAGATTTTGCCAGTTAAACAATCTTTAACGTGTAAAATGTCATCAATGCCTTTATTGCCATGTTCTTTTGCGTGACCAAAATAGTTAAAAAAAAAAAAAAGCCATTTGTGAGTTTGAATTAATAAATTGTGTGCACAAATTAGTTTTCCCCTCTGTGACACCAAGCTGCCTCCACAGTATTCAAACACCCTGTATTTGATTGTCAACCTTTTCCTCCCTGACAGTAGGAGTGCCATCTGTGCTGGCAGCCCCCATTTGTAGTGCTTAGTCAGCCCCAAACCATATGTTTGGTCATTGCTCTGTATGTTTTTTTTTTTGCCTCATCCGTGTCCACTGACTCCTCTGCTTGTCTACTGTTGTATGTCTGATGCCTGTAAAAAGCTCCAAAGCACATATCCTTTATTTATTCAGGAAAGTTTCACAGAGACCCAAGCGCTCTTTGAATAGCCTGTTCTCACTGACACAGCACAGAACGAAGGAGCAGATAATGCTTTCCTACTTTGATGTAGTCCAGTTGAGTGAAACCTCTCAGTATGAAGGAGTGTGTATTTCTGTGCTTCAGCAAATTACTGAGTAATCCATTGGAGTATTAAGACTAGAGAAAAGTAGTATTAAGAAGTTGCAGTAAGTTTTTTGAAGAAAAATGTGTAATGCTTATTAGGTGCATTTGCATGGCAGCACAACGTGCAAAATAAAGCTAAGCAAAAAAGGGTTTTGTGGTCAGTGTGAACACACTTTTAGGTTTCATTTCATCAAGCCAAAGTACAATTTGGAGCATCAATTGTTAAACAGTTTCCATGATAATTCATACAAAAGCAAAAAGCAAGGTCATTATTTTTGGATGGATGCAATCACAAATCTGAGCTTTCAGGGAGTTTTAATTAAAGCAATAATATGACAATGTTTGGATCCACAGTAGTTGTTACTGTGGCAACCAATGCATTTCCTGCATAGCTGATGAGTGATGACCACATTTTATTCTCATTAACATGACCACCACTTTGCTGTGTTCAAGCTCTTAACTCAAAAGCCTTTTGGTTACATTAAAGAGCATAATGCAAACCAGTTCTTATCATTTGCCCCCGTCCAAGCCCTGAGTCTTGTGGGATTCTCCTGGGACATCCACACAGCTGTGGTGTGTTTTGAAAAGTTTGTCACAGGGAGGATATGAGGAGCAATGACTCACTGTATGGTATCATTAGGTCTGTGATGTTTATGATACTAATGAATTTAAAATGTTCTCATCCCTTTAAGGCACTGACACACCAACCCGATTATCGGCCGTCGGACAGTCTGGCTGACCCGAGTCTCTTTGGTGTGTTCTGTGCTGTCATCAGTCAGAGGAGCCGTCAGCGTTCATTTGGGCCGATTTGACTTGTTGAATTGGCCAGTGGGCAGTCGGACTCAATGACCAATTACCGGAAATGACGAGCGGGATGAGCATGATGAATGCCTCTCAAAATCTGACGAAAATCTTTTAAACTGACCTTTGTCGATATGAAATGAAGACAGATCAGTAACTGCATGGCCTATTTCTCGCTTAAAATGTTTTTCAGAAATACATTTCGGTGAACTATTTCCGTAAAATACGAGATTGTATACCGAACGAGCCGCCATTATGGTCTGGCTTTGAAATTCGGGAGAAGCCAGACCCACGTGAAGCATTCGTCCAATCAGCTGCTAGTTTTCATGTTTTGGGCGACAATACAGATTAGCGCCGCCTGCTGTTATGGAGACGTATTACGTCTCGCGCACGTGCAGAACGTACGCTCAAGTCGGCGTCGCCTCGGTGTGTTCCAAGGCACTTTTTTGACCAACTCGGGGAGACTGATCAATCCGACTGCCTTTTCTGCCGAAGGTCGGTCGTCGGGTTGGTGTGTCAGAGCCTTTAGGGAGACCTCCCTTTCTTATGCCTTGCAAGGTAAAGATCTCTTCATGTCTGTATCCCAGCAACTAGTGGGGATTTAGTGTAAACCACCTTCTGCAAACAAACATGGCCTTAAAACCAGGTTGTAGTCATTCAGTCAAACCCCCAGTATATACTGTATTAAAGACTCATACCTGAGTCACTAAAAAGCACCTGATTTCTGGTTTCTGGTTATTTCATAGCACCCAAATCTGATTTAACACTGTTTAACACATGTGAAGGGTTTTCATTTCAAATGTGAAATAGGAGCAAACATTTGATATTGATGTAAATTATAACACTAGTTCACTTTATGCAAAAGAGTTTTTGGTATTGTAATACAGGGATTTTGTTTATTTGCAAATTAAACTAAAATGGATATATACACACGCATTTCGCAGACACACAGACATTTTGTGAAAATCTGCACCAATTAATATTCATGTGGTACAATTCATCAGAATTTACATAATACAGCGATTAGACTCAACAGGCCTTGAGACGAAAAGTTTGAAATTCAAACTCAGTTGATTCCGCTGACAGCAGTCACTATGCACTAATATGATAATGTAAGACCCATGCATACAGACAGACACGCAGGGACGCATGAACACACACTCACATTGTGTCATCTGCTCTCAACAGTAATTTATCCATCTGTGATGAGATCTGGCAGGCCAACATGACAGGATAATGACTAGGCTGACAAGTATGAGCAGTACAAGAAACAGAAATGGGTAAAAAAACAAAGAGGAGGATGTTGGATCTTTTCAGGGTGTGTGTGTGTGTGTGT
The DNA here is from genome assembly GCF_008315115.2 of Sander lucioperca. Lineage (NCBI taxonomy): Eukaryota > Metazoa > Chordata > Actinopteri > Perciformes > Percidae > Sander > Sander lucioperca. The sequence continues at coordinate 13,409,314 of NC_050180.1, forward strand.
GTGTGTGTGTGTGTGTGTGTTTGTGTGTTTGCGCGTGCGTGTGTGCAAGCGGACAGTGGAGGCTGTTAATTACTGTGATAAAGAGAGAGAGAAGGCTTGTCACGTTAGCCACCGGGTGGCATTGACAATAGAAGATGATTTACATGACTGATATGATGGAAGGATGTGGAGGGCTCATCAGGTAGAAAAAGATGATTATGCCTTGCAAAGTAGTGTGTGTGTGTGTGTGTGTGTGTGTGTGTGTGTGTGTGTGTGTGTGTGTGTGTGTGTGCAACAGAGAGAAAGAGAGAGGGAGCGTCTGTGGGCATTTATATGTACACATCCTCTGTTATTGTCTCTTGATGTTGACCTGTCTTTGTAACATTTCATTATGAAAAACACAGACTGAGACAGCTTGCATTTTAATTTGAAATGTTATCAAGCAAAACCATGAAGCAAAATTGAAAAATTAAAATATACGGAGTGAGCCGTTCTAAGTTTCGAAGAATTTTAATGAGGTGAGTGTTTCAAACGTTATTTAGTGGAAGTTTTTAAAGTCTGACTTTAAGTCTCAATATGAGAAAAAAATCTGGATAAACACTGAATAAATTATCTGTTTGTAAAAACATCCAAAGCAGTTTCTGTCTGGCTGCAAGGTGTATGTCTATGGGTTCATCTCAACCCACTGAAAAATATTCCTTTGGTGACATACCCAAAGATAGGAGAGGGTAAGAGAAAAGAGAAACAACTGATGTAAGAGGAAACACAAGACAAATCAGACAATAAAGCAATTAGGCAAGAGAAGACAAGACGAGATAGAATGAGGCAAGATGAGACATTTAGAAAATTAGCTGACAACATCAGACAAAACAAGATCGGAAGTAATGATTTAGATAATACAGGAGAGGAATGTAAATAAGACAAAGGTAAATATGCTGACAAAAATAAGACAAGATGAATTTAAATGAAGTTACATGAGATGAGATGAAATGAGGCAACAAGAAATGTGTGAGACAAGATGAGATGAGGTGAGATGAGGCAACAGAAGTCAAGATGGGACGAGAAGAAATGGAATTTAAGACAAGGCAAAATGTGTGAAACAAGATGAGATGGAATAACATGAGATGAGGCAACAGGAATGAAAGAAAAATAGATGTAATAAGAGAGGATGCTAAATATGCAAGACGATATTAGAGATTAGAAGTCATTATTACATGACATGAGATGGCATGAGATGAGGCAACAATCATTAAAGGTGCAGTAGGTAAGACTTATAAAACTAACTTTCTGTCATAGTTAATTTTAAAAAAAATCCTTTGACCTATCCCACACATTCAGCAAATAAGCGTTCAATGTTTTGTGGTTGTGAGAATGGCACTGCTTGCTCAAAAAGTCAGCACCAACAGAAAAGTAATCAGAGTCACGCAAAGGACAAATCTACCTTTGCATCTCTTTGAAACATCACGCTAATATCTGTGAGGGGGGAATGAGTACAGACAGTTTTGTGTTCAATAATGAAAGCAAAGAGGTGTCATGATGTCATGTTTGTGATAATGGCAGACGCTCTGAGATGAGTCCTTTGTGTGGATCCCATTTTAATAGCTATTTTAAATAAAAGCATATTCTGTATGTAGGAAGAGTGAATGATGTACATTGCCCTGCTGCTAATTCCATTCTGATAAATCGATTTTCTTCCTTTTTGCCATAATAGCAACTCAGCTTTAAGGATGGTGATGTTGGTTGGTCAACCTGTCTGTCCTTCCCCACAGGGTGTTTTTTGATCATTCACAACAAAACAAAACATGCAATAATTAAATCCCCCTTTCAATACCATGGATATAGTGCCACTCGGCCAGCCATGCCAAAACGTATTTATGAACTTCAATATTCAATGGAAAATAATCTTAAAATGAAATAGTACAATGTGGTGTCAACATAAATCACATCGGAGCTCACTTCGCGGCGAAAACAAAATATTTTCACCCAGAAAACGCTTGCTCGTGTGAGTGTTTTAATCCAAACCACGATCTTTTTCCTAAACTTAACGAGTTGTTTTGGTGCCTAAACTTAACTGTCATCGCTGCATAATGATCACCTTTTCTGGCTAAACTCAACTTCCATGGCCCCTGAAAGGATCGTCATCTGGCGGTGCCTGTAGCCGGCTCGCAGTCACCTATTGGCGGCTAAACAACTGCCGCTGGTAGCCAACTGCTGCTCGGACTTTATTGTTCTATGGCACAATAGACTGTTTAAGTTACAGCGCTTAAAGTTGCAGTAGGTAAGACTTATAAAACTAACATTCTGTCATATTTGCTGAAACTGACCCTATGTTCCAGTAGAACTACATGAAGCAGGTCATTAAAAAAAAAAAAATCCAGCTCCTCTGGCACCACCTACAGCCTGTAGTGCGATTTGCAAATCATGCATGATCAGTAAGACCATATACAACATATGAATTGAGACTGAGCAGAACAAGACAAAATGAGATGAGCTGTCAGAATTAGATGAGATAACACAAGGTGAGACAACATTAATGAGGGCAGACTAAGATGAATTGTGGTATGAGACAAGATTCATATGACAATGGGATCTTCTTTTGCATGACATTTGTTTGAAAATTAAACATGATGAAATAGCAAAAAGATGAATTGTCTATTAGGATGCAGCACTGGTCTTTGTTTTCCTCTGACACCGTATAAATGAAACACGATTTTAAGGGCTCAAAAGACAAAGTCAAGTCAACATGAGTCAAGATGAGAGGTGACAACTCATGAGCAGATGAAACAGCAAAACGACGTCTGTTGATATGTAGACTCCTGCAAGTTCACTGATCCCTTAATAATAAATCAGACAAAATGAGAAATGACAAAATAAACAAGATTAACCAAGGTGCGAGAAAAAAAAGAGACAGATAACAGAAAGAGGACACCGTGTTGAGACAGAGTCTTTTCGGGTTTCTTATTAACCGAACAGAGCCTCCAAGAAGCCCGCAGATCCTTATCGGCAAACTGCGTCCTGTCCCCCTAATCACTGCAGATGTGATTACTGAATTATCCGTCTCCTCTGATCTTTCCATCTGATAGAAAAATGACACTTCCTCTTCTCCAGGGCACAATTCAACTCCAGTGAACTGCCACCATTTCCCAGCCTCCCATCTGCACCCCAGCTCTGATCATATCTCTGCAGTTCAACAGGAGGAGCCGGGGAGATCACACAGAGTCAATTGCCTGTCATGATACATTGGTTAAGAGCCAGCCTTGAAGACCGATGGTTGTAATGTATGTTATGGCTCACAAGCAGAACACACTTGAATCGGAGCAACACAGTGGTAAATGGTCAGAGGAGATCTAATGTGGCGAGCAAGAAAGGCATAAACATTCGTTCAAGTCATTTAAGATTGGTCACGTCAGATTTGTACTTGAATAAATAAAAACGACACACAGATAATGTATGAAAACTACATAAGTATTCACTTTTGCTCTACCAATTAACGGGCAACTGGAAAGAAATCTAAGATTTCAAGAATAAAGTGAAGAATTTAAAGAGTAAAAGTCATAATATTTCAAGGAAAAGGTTGAAGGCCTAATATTACGAGATAATACTAAACAGGTAAGAGCAGTCTTTCAGCTTTGTGAGTAGATGACCTGAGGTTACAGGTTTCACCAATAAAGACCTTGTCTTAAAGATTTTAAGATATAAAATTGATGAAGTGAAACCAGTTACATGATGTATGAGTCAGAAGTCGTGTTTTGAAGCAAGGGCTGGAGCACAGCTTTGGCAGCGAACCAAAGAGCACAGTCATGACATCAGAAAGTGAGTAACGCTCAGTGGGCTTTATGAAAAAGATATTAAGGCAGCCAGTATCTACCTGTGATATTTGCTGTGCATTAGGGTCCTGCTCTGTGTTCTGCTGCTACTATATATCCCATTCAGACACTCACCTCTTGTTCTGTCTGGGATTAGACCAAATTAAGAGAGCTGCTGTGTCCTGCTCTTTATTTGGAGACGTTAATAAGATGTACATTTGCCAAAACAATAACTAAGTCCTCACCCTAAAGCCTCTTCTCTTATAAAACTGGCACAAATGTTTGAAAACACTTCAAATAATATGGCATATACTGTATGTCACATCTGTGTGGCTTGTTCATAAAGATACACATATTCTTCGTCCAGGATAAGAATTAGTATGAGAAAGAATGAAGAAAATTAGTTAGTTATCAATTAAATAAGGCCAACAGCACCACTGGTATGGTCCTTTAATATAACTTTTGGTTTGCATTACCCTCTATGACTCAGGACAAAATACCTGAAATAATACTCTTTTTTTTCTTTTTTTAATTATCAATCTTAACTGAAAGGATAAATAAAATAAAGACATATAAAATACTTTTCTTACCCAGAAAAAAGTGGGAGGAAAACACACAGAGAAGGTTCTCGTCTTCTGGTATGATCTGAAACCTTCTGTTTCCTTCCACTGTGTTTCTTTCAAACAATGTCTTGAACTGTGAAACTATATTGCTGCAATAGCCTACTACATATGTCTTTCATTTTTACACACATTATTTCTGCACTTGCTCTAGAAAAAGTTCTCTTTTGCAATGGTTGACCCATACAGATGCCAGTATTCACCATGCGATATTTGGAAAGATCCTTGTCTTGATATCACTGTTGATTCTGGTTGTTAGTTCTGAAACAAGTTCTTTTTTCCGTGAGTTACTCTAAAAAAATACAACCTGCCATGGCACAGCACTCAAGCATTTTGTGGACATAGATCAACATGAGACTTGGTGGTGGTTAGCATTTTATTTGTTTCCTTACAGCACCATAAAAATCTGAGAACTATAGAACTACAGCAAACCTCTAAAACTGTTATTTACAGCACCATAAAGAATTGTGAACAATTTTCTGTCATGATGCTGTAATAAATAGTGTAAATCTGTACCTGGCAGGAACCCTTTCAAAATACTGGGACCCTCTGGCCTGCTTTAAGGTCAAAAAGTTTGCTTTATTGAATGTTATTCTGTTCAGCTTGATAAATAAATGCCAGTGTTGTGTTAGAGGAAAATTGATTATTGCCACATAGCCCTCCACCTTTCTCATCGTCTTCAAAAGAGAGATGCAAAATGATAACAGATAGCCAGTTAATGAAGCATGAATGATTAAAGAGCCCCGCAGGGAGAGGTTGTCAAACACTGCAGATGGTAAACCTTTTTTATTTGTGTCATCCTCCGTTCACTTTCAGCTAGGGGCAGGAGATACACAAAGAGAAGAGAGAAAGTGAGGGAGATATTGTGCCACAGGGTGAACTTGAAGGAGACCAGACACGTTTGCAAAAAAAAAAGTAGGATAAACTGAGAATATAAGAGATAAAAGAACGGTTTATCTCACCACGAAAGAGCTGGTTTAAGGTTTGGAGCAGAATTATAATTGTACAGGCATATTTAAAATACCCTGACAAGTGACCTGCTCTAATATAAAATCAGAACGGCATGAAAACTCCAAACATAATCTTCTCAGTTTAATGCGGGCCATTAGGCTGCCACATTAAACCCCAACACACACGCACACTATTAACCTCAGACACACACCTACAGTGACTCAGCTTTGCAACTCTGCAACTTTACTTCATGTCTCTCCCTGCAACCCTCCATCTCTCCCTTCCGTCCTTTGATCAGAAACCCTAAACAGAGGCAGGATTTACATCAGTGGAGGCAAGCTGCTCTCATCACTTTGCAGTGCCAAAGCTTTTTCTATCAGCGGAGCACTGAGGCACCCAACATGGAGGAGAATTACATCAGCTCTTAGGGTGCAGCTTTTCTGTCAGCGAGCCTATGACTGTGTCTCAGCGCTACTAAATAATCCCTAAGTGCTCCTTATTTGACCTCAGATTGATTTGTTGGAAGTAAATCTCGTTGCCGTGTGCACGGAAATGAAAGCGCTCTAATGAAAGTGTGAAAACAGTCTGTTGTAACTTAGCAATTTAGTTTACGTCAACAAATCAGACATTAAGAAAACAATAAATCACAAAAACCTGCTTTGTAAATGGTGTTTATATACATTAATGCAATCCCCCTGTGAAATGGAGACTTTTAAAATAACAGCAGCATTTCTCTCATGCTGTAGATCAAACAGCAGGATGTTATGAGGCTTTAATTTAAAGGCTCTGATTTCCTCACCATAGTGAATCTTTGAAAATATTCCGTTTAAATATTCAGTTTACAGACATTCTTCACAAGCCAATCTTGTTATCTTTCTTTGTAGACAAGACAGTTTCTCTTCTTATTGGAAAATGCTTCTCCTTTTTAGCTGTAAATGTTTCTTTTCAGATTTTGTAAGTCTTTTACTTTTATAATTGAAAATGAATATCCACTGAAATTCCATCCGTCTATTCATCCACCATCCATTCATCATCTTGTTTAGGGGTCACAGTGTGCAGACACATACCTAGACAAACTAAATGAATGTGAACACCACATACGGTTGTGTTGGTAAAGTTAAAGGCATTTTGGAAAACATACTTATTTGCTTCCTTGCTGAGAGTTAGATGAGGAGGTCGATAACACTGTCATGTTTGTACTGTAAATTAAAGCTACCGCCAGCAGCCGGCTAACTTAGCTTAGAATCAAGACTGGAAACAGGCTCTGTCCAAAGGTAGCTAATCCTACCAGAAACTCTTAAACTCACCCTAACACATTACATCGTGTTTGTTTAATCTGTACAAAGATAACAATTCGCCGTTTTACATGGGCTATATGAGGGACAATTTAAGATGGATAATCCAAATAAACATAACAAAAATAGTCTTGTGGAGAGGTTGGCAATGTGCAGGAATAGTTAGAGATTTCATCTTTAAAATGTATTTTCCGAATTACATTTTGTGTGTGAAAAGAGAAAACACTTTTGATTGTGCTCATATATCAGTGCTCACTGCAGGACTAAAATCCTCTTCTTGATGACAACTGGTGAACGGCAGCACTGGGGATGAAGAAACTACGCAAATAAAAAAGTGATGAAAGCTTAACATTAAAAAAAGAAAACCAAAAGCAGTCCCCAGTATCACCTAATCAGCAGTCACCTATAACATATTATCTTGATGACATACTAAAAGGAGGATTTTTGGCTATTCATCTGCGTTGCTGATCCTCGCGCCTCGAACACAGATGTGCCCCATTATCTACAACGTTTAAACAGACTTTCACATAATGGGGGTCTCCTAATATAAATACTGTAAGTGAACTACTATCTGGTGCTATATAAAGAATGATCAGAATGTGTTCTTAGCAGAGCAGATGGTTGCAATTCTGCCAGCGCTAACTAGCAGCGAGCCATTATGTGTGATGATAAGTTGCTTCTCAGTTGAAAGCCTATCATCAGGGCTTTAATTAAAGCAGTAGCCAGGGTGGGTGACACTGTCTGCCACAGATTCCTTGTACCCATGGGAAGAGGGGGGGCGGCACACTCATTCTCTTTCTGTCAGAGCCACGTGGTGCACATGTGTGCCACATGAATCTGTTTTTCCTTTCCTGTAAGTGGCTTGGTATACAGACTCAGCAGAACGCACACACATGGCAGTGTCTTCGACTGGGGGCAACCAGTGTCGCCTTGTGTGGTCGAGCGTCTAGACTAAGTGGATGCCCGATGGCATTTATAAAGAGGATGGCTGAGGAAAGGGCACTGGAGAGTCTTATGAATAAAAGCAGTATTTCACTGTTGTTTGGACACAAGAGCCTCTCAAACTCATTGCAAACTATTTTGCTCATTACTGTCCAAAACTGAAAGTGCATATTGTCATATTGATAGAATGTGTATTTGAACAGCAGAGACATTCAACAACATGTTGTGCGTCTGTAGCCCATTCTTTGCTGCTCTGTGTCCCCGATAGACAGCTCTCATTACAACAATGAAAGAATGTACTGCTCTGTGCATTTGACCAGAGTATAAAAACAGAAGAAAAAAGCAATAATGCCAACTGTGCAAAGGACAAGTGGATAGTCTGGGCTCTGTGTGACTGGCCTAGTTTTTGAGAATGCTGATGGATTAATAAAACATGGCTGGGAATAGATGTTGTACCCTAGACATGATTGGAGAGTCAGAGGAGGACAAAGTCGCCTTTCAACACTTTTAATGTTTTGGATTATACAGTAGGTACCGTAGACCCTCACACCATCCAGAGTAAACACATTGAAGTTTTAGAGCACCCTAGCTCAAGAAGCACAGTAAAGATCATCATTTAAATTACTTCTTCAAATATACCTATATTAATTATTTTTGTCTCCACCCATGCACTTACAATTCACATGAAACCATGGCCCAATCCAATTTCCTATTTTTACCCCTACCCCTTGTTTTCGAGTGCCCCTCGCTTTTTGACTTGCCCTTGGAAGAGAGTTACAAGGGGTAGTGGTTGAAATTGTCCCCTATGAAATGGGACAACCCTTTAAGACCCTGACACGTAATTAGTAGTCATGGATGGCGTTTACGTAAACAGACGTAACAAGTTTGTTGTTGAATCTTGGCAGCAGTATCACAAGAGCATGGAGGAAAAAAATGGATTGAGCGTTCGAGACGGAGCCCGTTCATTCCTCATTCATTCCATGCTCAGCGGCACATGAAGCCAAAAAAGTTCAACTACCGCATATAAAATTAACCGGATGATCGGCGCTGCTTCCGCACTATGGGGCCTATAGAGCAGGCGCAGTGGAGACCTCTGCCGGCCGAGCCGGCTACATCCGGTTTAGCGCGCCGCTAACCTGAATGGGAATTAAATGATGTAATCGTGCTGCTCTTCTAGACATCTCTTTTTGGGCCCCATGGCATCTCGTGACAAACACGGAAGTTGTAATTCCACTGTTTGGCCCCTATGTTAAATTGGCTTCAAAGCTTCCTGGGGACCTGCACCCAATACGCCAGCGGTGGGTCTGACTGGGGTCTCTGATCTCTGAAAACTTAGCAGGACATTTCCAAAAAGGTGTGATTTGGGAAAACTGACCACATATTGCGAATCTAAAATAGTTTTCCTGAAAATATCTCCAGGACATATGACACAAATGACATACTGTATGAACACCTTTTAGCCTGGCTCAAAATCTCCTGTCTGACCCGGCCAGAAGCTCCTTCGTATCAGATAACAGAAAAAAAAAAGTAGTAGTGGAGTAGAAGTCGAAAAGTGACATGAAAATAAAAGACTACAGTGAAGTAAAAGTACCTCAAATTTGTACTTAAGAACAGTACCTGAGTAAATGGACTTAGTTGCATCCCACCACTGATGATATCTACTGTATTGGTTGTAGACTTTAGCAAGGACTTTATTATTGCAAAGGATGTACAACAGAATGATGTTATCCTCCAGTAATGTCAATTATATCAATTTCATCTGATGTGGATATACTGTAGCAAATCAAAGTTGACAGTAAGCAATTTATCCTCATAGCCATTGTTTAATTACAAATCTAATGTCCTGGAGTACAGAGCCAGATGATTAAAAAGTGTCACTGTCTGATCACAGCATTTACCCAGCCAAGTGAAAAAAGCCACCATCTTAAAATAATTGCTTAGAGCAAGCACGTCACTTAATTCTGACCTTCTTTGTGTCTCCCTCCGTTTCTCCACAACTCACTGTCTCTTAAAGAGCACTTTGAAAGCACCAGGCATCTGGCAGCACCCTTATTAAAAAAATTTACAGTTAAATTGAATGCCATCAATACCACTGAACTGCAGTAGCTGTATAAAATGTCAATCAGCGTCCTTCAGGGGCCAGCCATCGACTGCTGCTGGAATGAGCTGATTTGAATGCTCCTTCACTTTGTTAGTGTCTCAGCATCTATGGAGGCAGGAAGGACGGTCGACTTTATATCAGACAAATTGAAAGAAAGAAAACACTGCAAATAATGGTAATCTCTTCTACTAACAAAGAGTCATTTATGCAAGTGTCATTTTTCAGAACATCCAGTGCTGGTCGGAGATCGTTTGGCTCAATAACTGGCAGCAAAACGCACATTTATTTGTAGTTGGCCTTGCTAATGCAGACTGCAAAATCACTCATAATATTATACATAACATGTAAAAAAAAAAGTTTCATGTATGCTCTGCACTCCTATAAGTATATTAGGGTGAAGCTTACTGTACACATAATAAAAAGTATTAATTTATCCACCCTGTTGGTTAGTTTGCTCCCAACCTCAAGGAAACTCTTGCATGCTTCCCGCTGAGGTTACAGTGTAAGATAGCATTATACAAAACTGCATAGGACCTAAATTCCCATTTTCGCTGAAGTGTATTTGCCTGGTCTTTGCTATGGCTTTTCAGGATATCTGGATTCATTCCTAAAAAGCCCGTTTCTGTATTGTATGGAGCTGAAAGAATGTGATCCCTCAATTACAGTAAGTGATAACATTAAGTTAACTTGATCCTTCATTTAAAAAAAAGTTTGACTGATGGATGTCATTTCAGACAGTTTGGGTGTGTTTAGTCCAATGGAATGAGCTATCCAAACATCTCGAACAGTTTGAATTAATAATGCTGTACAGAACAGTAACCGCCAGGAGAAAATTAAGATGGATGACCTGGCTATGAAAAACATTCCTCGGTCAAAGATCACACATCACCTCACATGCAGCCTCTGACTCTCCCCACCCATAATCCAGTGGGCTAGACTCAATACAAACACCATCCCATACAAGTCAATGTTAGAAAGCAGCTTTAAAAGAATGTTCAAAAATATCAATGCAAATTTAAATCTTATTGTCTGCCCCAAAGCCAGAGGAAAGCTTTATTTATTGACATCTCAGGGACAAAATATCAGATGTTTTAAATCCAATTGCATGTAATGCAGTCATGATCATCAACTCTGCCATTACCGCTGCTGCTCCTGAAATGAAATCTCAGCGTCATCTCGTCCCCTATTAGCTGTACATTACATGTGTAGACTAGTTCTGCTCTCCTCCTTGAGACGTATAATTAATTCACAGCAATAGCTGCAAAGTTGCAATATCCTTTGCGAGGAAGGGACATTCTGTTTTGGGACTGTAGAGAGAAGATAGCTGTCACTTGTTCTCCTTCTGCCTTCTACTTTTTCTTAATGCGTCCCTTCCTCTGTGACCCTCGCTAAATGCAGTATAGACAATTACCGTCTCAAGCCTGATGATATGAAGCCCAGAAATGTTCCACTGAGTATGATTCTGTTCTCTAAATGGCCATGATATTGCAGTAATTTCCTGGCTTTTAGCAACGCGCCTCATATTTACAGTGCACTTTCTGGTCTGAATCAATACATATTGTGAAATTTTGTATGGTGATACTGTTGTGGACTATGATTGCAAATCGCAGTAGCTTGCTGTGGAGGATGGATAATGACAATGAAAAAAGAACAGCTATTGTATAGCATAGTCAGAACATTGCTAAGGACACATTTGTTTCTGTTTCAAAGTGTATGTGCTAGATGCTTAACAGGCTTTTCTTAAAGCTTTTTTATAAACACCGTCTTTTCTGTAGCAAAGAGGAGACTTATAAAGTATTTCTGTAGAGCCAAAGCACCACAATTTCCCTTGTAGCTTCACTCACAAAGATTAAACTAAATAATTCACATGCTACATTTGTACTGAAGGTGTATCATCCTATGAAACGATCGGTTTGTACTCCAAACGGGATAAAATTGTGTTGTCAGCACAGCCAAATTGGACCATAAGTGCTTACGTCTGCTTACTGTGTACGGCTACACCGGCTAAGAGTCCCCCTCTTGCACAAAACAAACGCTCCCCCATGTGTCCGTTCATCATCACAAATACCTCTCCGTCACAGGAATGGGAAGCACATCATGGGCTGCTTGAGTTATGACCCTTTCTGTGTACAGAGAAGAAGTATGTGTCCTGCAATGGATATTCAGTGGAAAGAAATAATAATAAAGTGGAGGCTGTTTTGCTGACACATCTGCAGCAGGTTACTGCCAACTGGCAGCTATGACGATGATGACATATTGACAGAGGCTCCACGGGGACACTCCCAACTCCATCGCTGTGCTGGGCTTAGGGCAAGAGATTTCTGCTTTGGGGTTTCGTCGGGGGAAATCTAGACGGGGTTGATGACGCCTGCGGGCCTCTTGGATGAGGATGGATGAGGACATTTGGCTGTCAGCAGTGAGGAGGCCTATCTGGCTCTGTCAGGAGCCCACAAGGGAGAGAAAAGACACTAGGGGCCTGGTCTCAATAGGCAAATGTAGCCTTACTCACATGCATTCCTCATCATCCTCATCTTTCACAAGGTGGAATTTGTGGTATTTTTGTGTCTGAGTTGCTTTATAATGCCACGATGTCTTTATTTTTTTTTAAAGAATTGAATCTTTCTTCAGTCATCAATTGCTTTAGTGCTGTTCCTCCCTGAACTCTAGTGTCAATCATACTATTTTTTCAGTGGAGGAAGGTGAAAGTAGAATTGCCAAGGGAGCCACTTTGGATGATTTGAAAGAACGTATAAGAGTCCTATGTGAGACGGTCATTGATTTCACTGTCTTTCACGGCCTGTCTCTTTGTTCAGGGCCTTCAGGGCAGCAGTCTGGTATCCCACAACAAACACGCTATGGGGGGTGAACAATCCACAGCCCAATCCACAGGGTGCTTTATCAATCAACATGACCTTCTGCTAGAGCACTGATTCTTTCCTTCGTCTTTGCCTTCACCCTCCAGCATCTTAGCCCCACACCCTACACTGCCCACTGGGTAGTCTCGCATTGCCAGACCTATCTCCACAGTAGTGTGGAGTAAAGACTGGCTACACCACACATACATTCTGGAATAGGAGAAAAGAATGCTCTGGGTTGTTTGCATTTCTTTAAACCAATCACAATCGTCTTGGGCGGTGCTAAGCTCTGAACGCAGCGATGGTGGCTCTGCATAATGGGCTCTGGAAGGAACTCGTTTTGGTGGAACATTTGCACCCCGCAAAAGAAAACGCCACATACAATATCAAATGAAGTTAACTGCCCACACAATTAAGTAACGTTGAATTAGCTGGATAAATGATTAGATGTAATTTGCTCTTACCAGTGTATCGCCATGTGTACTTCGCCCATAGCAATCCCCACCAATCGGTCCCAAAACATCCCAGTTAGAAAATAAATACTGTAAAGACATTTTTTTTTAAATCTTTACAATAATTCACAAAAGAACCAAGCAGGCCCCTCTTGTTGCACGATCCAAATTTTCTTGCCATTTTAAGCATGTAGCTTGCTAGCTCGAAGTTTATTGTTGTTTCCCAAAGCAGCATACAGAGAGCGGAAGGTGAGGAATATCCGGCATGTGGCTCTCAGGCAATTATCCTGGGAATGTATTTCCGTTTATCCGTTTATTTATTTCAGCACCCACAGAGTTGAGGCAATCTCATTATCAGGTTATCCTTTAAGAAGATAGCAATGGGTTAACATAATGATGTCAGGTATTCTAGCTTGTCTGCAGGATTCAGCGCAGCCAGGAGTACATTTGCAGCCCACTGGCATGACATTAAATCTGTTGAGTCACTCCTTGGTGGACCATTAAAATCTCAGGAAGAAGGTGAAACAAGAAATGGATTTAATAAACGACTACAGCCGTCTTGGGAATTTGAGTACGGAATGTTTTCATTTTCTCCGACTGAGGACTGGTTGACTAATTGGGTTACGTGGGCTCAGCGAGGAAGTTGTCAAGCTTCAGGGGTTTTTATTTGTGCCTGGCCGTCAAATCACAGCCCAAGGCACTGACCCTTGGGGTGACGCCCCCATGAGGCCCTTTAAAGTACAGCTGTCTGATGAGTCAGTCCAGAAGCCCCGCTTTCCCAGAAAATCCCAGGTTCTGAGGTGATAGGGTGACAGAAAGCAAGAGGCCACACAGCTTGGTATTATGGGAGGGTTTTACTGCCACTTGGGTCGGCTTAGCGGCTGCTGCTGAGGAGGAGTAGCCGCCACACTCAGTACATCACTCTCAACTTTACAGGACAAAAAAAAACACAAAGCTGATGATAGTACTGTGGATGATGCACTCTGTGGACATCAATGTGTACAGAATGCAGCCACACATTTTAAAATGTGACTGTAATATGTTATCCTGGACCAAGTGCTTGTGGTCCTGTTTTATATACGTAAATTGCTCAATATTTTGTGCATTTTAGATAAACACACACACTTTTCACGTTTCATGTTTGTTCATTAAGGACAGATTTTCTCTTATCAGTATTGCCACTAAGCTGCTGCACTTTCGCTGATAATGATATATTTGCTCTGAGGAAAGTGTTGTGTGTGAGCTTGAAAATGTAATAAGTCAAAGTTAATATTATGGTTTGACATTGATTTTTCCTAGCAATTTTCAGTAAAGTCTGTAGCACGGCTGTAATTACGAGGCCACCCTGCCGGCCCAGATGTTGGGAGCTTAACCAGATGTGGTCCACCTGCTGGGATGAGGACAATGACTTATGACCAGCAGGTCGGAACTACTTTCTTCTTGTCCCCTGTATTACAGAGAGAGACCAGCTGAAGTAGACAGCGGACACAGCTCACAGCTGCTAATGACATACAAACATATGACATAGAGGGTGTTTGCATCTATGTATACGATCACAGAAAACTGGCTACATGAAACTAATGATAGTCAACATATGTACACCGTGACTCTCTGCATAGACATAGTGCACATTTGACCTGAAAATCCCATTGTACGCTAATGATATACATCATCTTATTAATTATCCAGTTTGTCATTGAAAAATACTACATTAAAAAAGATTTAAGATGACAGATATGGAGTGTAATGCTTAGAACAGACACACTTTTCCACCCACCCAAATGTAATTAATCTATAGCTGCCTTCCCCTTTAATTTGAACCATAATTGCAGTATTATGTGGGCAGGCCAAATGAGGAGAACATGCTGAGACAAAGAAATCAATTTGAACAATGTTGAATATTTCACACTGTACATGAAATGCAAGGTTGTGCCCACACTTTCCATGCATGTATGTGGGAGTGAGTGCATGCCGTGTGTGTGTGTGTGTGTGTGTGTGTGTGTGTGTGTGTGTGTGTGTGTGTGTGTGTGTGTGTGTGTGTGTGTGTGTGTGTGTGTGTGTGTGTGTGTGTGTGTGTGTGTGTGCGCGCGTGCGTGCGTGTGTGTGTGTGAGAGCGTGTCTAAAGGCAGCTACGGTGGTGGTGGCTTACTGGGGAATTGAAATTAATGAGTGTAATCAGAAGCAAACAGCGAGCCAGGCAAGGGCAATTAATACAAGCAAGGCGAGCAGAGCTGCTGGTTTGCTCGGCCAGGCATGGCTGCAACCGAAGAGATGGAGGATTAAGATGCAACCACAGACAAACTCCACAGCTTTTCCACACACAGCAGATGTCCACAGAGGGAACGCGCTGGGAGCCTGGCATCGACACGCATTCGCCAACCGGCCACTCGGTCAGCACGGCCCAATACAAGCTGACAACCTCCTGGCAGCATTCTGATAACACCATCTTCTCTGTTCAGCTCGAGAGCCAAGAGAAGGCCCTCACGGGGGCCCCTGCACTGCATACGAAAGGGACTTTCACAGTGGAGCCACTATGTGTGAGAGGGGGAGAGAAACAGAGGAACATAAAGAGATAAAGAGAGAGATGGGGGGGAAGGCATTGTGTGCAGGCTCAACTCAAGTACATCTCAATGTGAGGGGCATTTGTTGTTACCCTCCATGTTTTTCTGATTGAAACATCCTTGGCTGCATGCATTCCCTCAAACATGCATATTAGCTTCAGTGTAAATAAACATATTTGACCCAGCTGCCTTCAGAAACGGCTCTGCTTCTTGTTTTCTTTAATTGACGCTAAACGAGAGTGTCACCGCCCAGGATCTTTTCACTCAGCCCTCGCTTTGTTGCCTTGAATGGCGTTCGTTCCCCCGGCGGTCTCGCGTTTCCACTGTTTACGTGAGATAATGATGCATGTGTAAGGGATACACCGCCAGGCAAAGAGAGGGGCTGATATGAACTGTGACGGCTGCCTCGTCGGTCCAAACCAATTTGTGTTGAAACGGAACAGTGATGTCAGCTCAGACATCAGGGAATGTAATGAAGAGTGATGCTATAGGGGCAGATCTGTGATGCACGCAGAAAGTAAAGGCTCAGGCACACTCCCAACAAAGACTTAAAGGTCCCGTAAGGTCAAACAAACATGAGGCCAAACCTGATTCTACTGATGCCACGATGTTGTTGAACTCATTCCCTCTTTGTGTAATGTTCTTAAAATGTAAATGTTATTACTTTGCTTGCATATTGAGTCTAAGTGGACCTTTCCAGGAAATTACCACTACTTTATGGCAAGAAGTGACCAGTCAAGACGTTGTGATGTAATGTCTCTTTCTTTGGGTATAGAAAAATAGCAAACATCAATATTGTTGTTACGATCAACTTAAAATGTGATAATTAACTTGTGTAGAAGTAGCCTACAGCAGAGCAATACACATCTTAATCAAAAGCTTGCAATAAGCCACAGCAGATTGTCAATTCCATAAACCAAACAAAAAGTAAAGATGTAACCCCTCCTCAGCAAATGATAAAGTGTTGTGGTTGTGGTTGGAGAATTGTGGATTGTGGCTTTAACGCCAATGCCAAACACTTTTGACCTCAATCCCTCCTCCTTGAGTTATGTGGTTGTTTCTGTGCACTTTTAGTGTGTACTGGTTTATGAAACACTGCTGGGTTGGAGGGCAAGTCCAACAAAATGACAAAACAACTCCGTCAAACTTTGATTGAATTCTCCTCTAACATGTATTGTCAGCAGGAGAAATACCATTGCCTATTGATTGAGTCCTTTCCTATTCATAAATCCTATTCTTTATTGTCCATAGAGTGCAGACTGCAGAGTATTGTGTTAAAATTGTCTCTGACACCTTCACGGGTCCTGATAAATTACTGACACTTCAATAACTTGTGAAATACGTGCTCTTGTGCCTATGAAAGGCAACAGTTTAACGTGTTGCTCTTTAAGAACCCCATTACTTTAATGGAAGACAATTCAAACTTGAAAAATTTACAGTTTTTCTCATGGCATTGGCCAGATAAAAATTGCTCACTCAGATTGCTCTGAGGAATTGATGAGTTTCCTCACGTAATAGTGTTAAAAGGATTCCCCACTCTTCTCTTGGCCAGGGATCAAAGTCTTTCTTCTCTTTGGTGTAGCTTCTCTGCCCTCTTCTGGCCTCAGGCTGTCATTAGGTCAAGTCATATTGACGCATCACTGAGCAAAAGAAAATAAATATTAACATGGTATTTTTTGTATAAATATGTGTCATTCTAAATCACATTGTTAAAAAGTTAAATAAGATGTCACATACCTCAAACTATCCCATATGGGCAAATGATTAAATGTCTATTTTAAAAGCTAGAAGTTAACAGGAACAGAGAAACCTACATGTCTTACTCTAGCCGTCTTTTTGGGATCATTTCTATTAAATTAATAAACATAAAGATGAGATTTATTACTAATTTTGCATAAAACCACTTCAAGAACTCCTTGAACTACCCGAGAATACCCTGGGTGTCCCTGGGCTCCACTTTAAGAATAACTGCTGTAGACATTATTTTAAAAAAAAATGCACTTTGGCATTAATGGATCTGTAAAGCCATCAGCTTGTCAGAGAGTGAAAAATGCCTGTAGCGTGAGGCATTTAATAAAGTAATCGTTGATAACTAATAAGGTTAACTAAGGTTTCTAAGAACAAACCTAGCATCCAATCAGTCACAATCAAAGTAAATGGTGAAAGAAAATGGATTGACAATCAAAGAAGCAGTCTCCATGGTTCACCACCCATAAGCTATTTCAAAGAACCATGGAACTAAGTTTGAGCATGTTTCTTTATGAGAAACACACTTCCCTATTAGAGGTAGGGAACGAAAAAAGAAGGGGAAAAAAGCTCACATAGTCAAAACCATCACCAGACGCCACTGCAGCGGTATTTTTGAACTTGTGCGTCAGAGCTGCGCCCGTGGCCAAACCGCTTATTAAAACGCAGAGAAGCCAAGTGCCATAAAGACAGAAGGCGAGCAGCTTGTTATTATTCTTTCTGAGAGGTGAACAGGCTGAGATCAATGGCTGCAGTGGTTTCTCCTCACCACAACTATGGCTCAGTAAAGCACAAAAGGCCATGCGGCTCCGACCCATACAGTCACAGATATTAACTATTCCAGGGGCCTTTGAAAACAGCTGCCAAGAATAATTTCCCACATGTAACATTTCCCACCAAAGCCACAGAGTCATACTGGCATATTCTGTGCCCCACCAGACCCTATGGGCCCTGACTACGATGACACAGTAGAATCAATGGAAAACCAGAGCCACATCACAATTAGGGCTGCACAATTAATCGCAAATGTATTCGAAATCGCAATATGGACTAGTGCAATATCCAAATCGCAGGGGGGCACAATATTTGCTAATGGCAAAATATGCGTCAAACCATTCTGAATAAAGTATTGTGGTGCTGCAGAGACGTCCTACAGACTAAAGAAAAAAATCTTTGTTTGGTACAGATCCTCGCAAAAATCACACTATAATAATTTTAATTTCTTTCAATGTTAATAGTTTTCAGTGAAAATGAGAATAATTATACAAAAACGATCATTCCCTCCGATATCGCGAATCATATCGCAATCACAATATCAGTCAAAAGAATCACAATTAGATATTTTCCTCATATCGTGCAAGCCCTAATCACAATCCGGTCAATTTGTATAAAGAGCTTAGTTTTTTAATTTTGTCCAATTAATGGAGAATACACAGTATCAGTAAAAATGTGTGCTGTGTTGTGCAGGTGAAATGTGGCTAAAAATACCAGTTAGTGAGAAAGGAAAAGCTGCTATGGGGATAAATCAAGTACTTTCAAAGCTGATGGAGTCTGTTAAGGCCTCCCATCGGTTGTTGCTCAGCTGTTTTACAGTACACTGAGGTCCTGTGTTAATGATGAAGCGGCTGGATCCTCTCCTTACTCTTGCCCTCATCACCCTGATCTTTCTGATATTTGTCCTGTGGGGCAGATAACCTGAACCTCCTGTACTGCTCGAGCTTTCACGCATGCAGTGAGGAGGGTTGTTCTCACTTCTAATAGCAAAATGCAGAGTTGTTGCTGTTTCAAGAAGGGCTGGACCAATACATCTGAATGTCATATGCTATTTTGGCCAGTGAAGAATAAAATGTCAAATATGATGGAGATTTCCTTCCTGACCACAGCTAGTGAATTTGTTAATTTTTATATACACAAATGTCTGACCTCTAAGAGAAACCATTCCAGTGTGGTGTGGGAGGCTTTCGGTCTGTAATGACACCTATAATCAAACCTGTCTAGAGAGCATTGGGCCCATTATTAGCCGCTTTATACATTTTGAGAGACACTGACAGAGCTGCCAGGCTATGGTATGTACACGTTGTACACGTTTGTCCTCTGCTGGTGTATGAGGGATGTAAGTCACAAAAAGTAAACAAATGTGGCAAAAAATGCATTCTACTTATACATTCTGACTATGAAAATCTGGGAAAAAAAACACATATCTTCTTTGCAGTGCAATGCCAAAATGAACATCACATCTGTGAGAAAAGCTTGGACTTGGAAAAAGAGATCTGGACAATACTTTGGTGAATGATGTGATTATGCCGATTTTCTAGGGCCTTCAATACAGCATGAGCTCTGAGCCATGGGAGTGCACAGCATCTGGCCTCCCTACAAACAAGTAAAGTGATTCAAAGTAATCATTGTTCTGCTTTGGTTAAGGCCCAATGAGACTTACATCCATCATGCATTTTGTGCCAAATTACACTGTGCCCAAGGATAAATAGAACACACAAAAACAAACAAGCACTTAACAACTAGGCTGTCATTCTCGCCACAGCTGTGCACGATGCTATCAAAGTGTAAAATGTTATGAGTGGCGGCCGTGTATTTTACACCTGGGCCTTCAGTACTATCCTACAGCAATTACTTTGGATAACCTCACCATGACACCAGGACATAATCCTGTGGAATAAAGTGATGTACGGTAACACAAGGCTCAACACCTAGAGAGTTTCAATACACTATTGCAGAGACATGAATACACAGTGATTTAAGCCATCGCTTTTACGCAGTATGGCAGGATGCTGCATCACATATAGTCCAAATGAATGTAATTACCAAAGAAACAAAAACAAACCCACAACAACCGGTTACATTTACTTATACGACGAACGTAAAGTTATCAAAAAGACAAATAACACAATTGGCAATCAACAGGCTTCCCCACAAATTCCAGCCAAGCTGCTGGGGCTCAACAAGGCACAGCGGCCACTGACACTGCTCAAGCATTTAACACCAGCAGCAACAATCTAAAGCAAGCAGTAATAGCTAGTAAAATCAGTTCACTAAAATGCAGAAAAATCAATGAAACTTACCAAAAAGCTGCTCATAATTTGAGGAAAAAGTGCATCCTCCTTTCTTTCATTAACTTTACATCTGAAACTCGGAACGAACTTGAACAAACGTTACTGCTACGCATATGTGATGCTAGCTAGTTTTGCTTCCCGGCCACCGTATATTAACCGGTCTGAAAAATGTAGGTGGCTGGTTTCTCGTAATACATCCATGGGCCAGCTAGACTTTTTCACGGCAGACATGTTGACATGTCATAGTAGGAAAATCACAGGTGTATTCAAAACCATTAATGATGGCTGCATTCCACTTAGGAGAGGCCCTGGTATTGTGCATGCTGACTCACTGAAATAGCTTACTGGGACACTTGATGGAATTGAGCCATCATTAAGGTTAGCAATTTCAGCTGTGCTTTTCCTCCTAGTCTGCTGTAAAAAAAAAGGTCCATACGCAAGGGGGTAAGCTTCTCCTCGGAACGCGTACCTCCTTATGGCGCCATTTTGATGCTACCAAGCCATCACCTCCCGTTAGCATTCCATTGACTGCCATTCATTTTGACGTCACTTTGACAGCGAATAACTTTACATCTAAAGCGTTTAAAGACTTTATTTCTCCATTGTTTATTTCTAAAGAAACATGACAATGTATAAAAGGCTCCATTACCTTGTATCTCACGTTATGGCTCCGCAGCAGGCGTTTTTGTAAAAATAGGCTAACGATTGTGTCAAAACCACGCGACTTACTGCTATACAGTAGAGAAATTACCGTACAGTACAGGAGAAGCTCGCAGGCAGTTTCGACTTACATTAGCTGTTTAAGTGTAATTACTAATGTTAACTAGCATTTTAGTTAGCAATAATTAGCCTGTGCCTATGTTATCTCCTTACATACACCTACGCTCTCCGTCTCTGCAATATTCGGAATGATTGAGATTTCTCTTGGCACAGCTACCCAGAAGACTTACAACTTTCAGACACTTTGCTCACGTCACATTTACGTCGTCTCTCTCAGTTGGAGGCTGCGCAGTAACGCTCAGCCATCACCGGAAAAGTGCTTCTAATATCCTTCACTGGTCTCCGTCCAGAGCAACGGGATCTGTTGGTCCATTTTATATGTCAATGTCCATACGTCCATCAGGGCAAACTCGAAATTTGATTGGCTAAAGAATAAGACAATCAACATGCTTAAACAGCAGAAGGATTCACTCGAAATTCTGAAGGCCTCAGTGTAGATTTTTCATTCGGAGACAGCACAGGGGGAAATCTGATTGGATAAAAGCCCTGATTTATGAAATGGGGTGTACCGGTAGTGTAGAAATATATATATAAAATTAATAATTATTCAAATATAATTTTCTGATTCTGACAATCTCTTGGCCAGCAGAGAAGGCCTTGCTGGCCCACCTCTGCGAGAATGATACTCTACTGTATATTGAGGAAGCTATTCTACACTACTGCTGGGAATCACAGTATAACTCATTCATGTAACAATATCTTGTCCAGAATAATGGTAGTGTCACAATATACATAATTCAGCAATATGCAATATCAATCAATCGTTATTTGTCACATGGAATCGTACGAGTTACAATTCCAGTGAAACATCAAGGAAACATCACAAAAGTGTCTGCTTAACTCAACAGAGAACTATAGTGGCAAATTATAAAAAGCACAAATTACTCACAATATATTTATTAAGAGTAAAGGTGTAAATCACATTTTTATCATGATACGATATATCGATTCTTAAGACGTTAAAATATTTACTGATATCACAAACTCTGCCACGATATGATTTCAGTTTGATTCAATTCAGGGGCCTGCGACCCATACGAGACAATAAGCCCATTGAACACAATCAGTTACATTTGCATTTATATATTTACAAAAATAATTAAATTACTAAGCTCTTCCAGACGTTTAAATTAAAACCAAACTACTCTTTTTAATAAAAGTAATAAATCTCAAGTGTGAATTTTAAAATAAAGGCGCATCTTAAAGATGACGATAAGTATAGATATTTTCACTTTGTATCAATTATATTGGATAATTGAGGATTGTATCCCCCTAATTAAGAACTGTCAATGTTACAGACTAGTGTGTACCTTATCATACAGGTTTGAACCATTATAATGCAGATACATGTTTACCCCCAGCATTTACATGTATTCGTATTTTTGACCCTCTGAATTTGCAGTTGGACAAGCCCAGGCATGAGACCAAGGGGGTAAGCTTCTCTCCTCAATGCGTACCTCCTATGGCGCCATTTTGATGCTACCTAGCTCTCACCCGCCGTTAGCATTCCATTGACTGCCATTCATTTTGACGTCACTTTGACAGCGAATAACTTTACATCTGAAGTGTTTAAAAAGCCTTTATTTGACCATTATTTATTTCTAAAGAACCATGACAAAAAGGCTCCATTACCTTGTATCTCACATTATGGCTCCGTAGCAGACGTTTTTGTAAAAATAGGCTAACGACTGTGTCATAACCACGCGACTTACTGTTGCATAGTAGAGGAATTACCGTATAGTACAGGAGAAGTTTGCAGGCAGTTTCGACTTACATTAGCTGTTTAAGTTTAATTACTAATGTTAACTAGCATTATAGTTAGCAATAATTAGCCTGTGCCTATGTTATCTCCTTACATATACCTACGCTCTCCGTCTCTGTAAGATTCGGAATGATTGAGATTTCTCTTGGCACAGCTACCAGAAGACTTACAACTTTCAGACAGGTTGCTTACGTCACATCTATGTCTTCGAGCTCAGTTGGAGGCTGCGCAGTAACGCTCAGCCCTCAACGGAAAAGTGCTTCTAATATCCTTCACTGGTCTCCGTCCAGAGCAACGGGATCTGTTGGTCCATTTCTTTAACTGTCTATGCATGAGACGGGAGGCTTGATATACCCAGAACAGACCTTTGCATGATTACACTCTCACTTTGTGAGCTTGTTTGACATTATCCTAATCCAGTACACCTCTAAACATTACGAGCTGACCTTTACTCAACACATGAAAGCACAGCGATCTTAGATTATGTTCAAAATCAATTTTATTAGACTGTATTGTCAATTGAACACATACTATTTATTCTATTTGCAAGTAGTTCCCTACTTGTCATTACTGTATAGAGCACAAGTATTAATATATTTTTTATATTTGATATCATACATATTTACAAAAGCACATCCATGTCTGTATTTACATTTTCTCTTAGGTAAGGCACAGGATGCAAAAGCAACACAATTTGCATCAAAGTACAGTATATTTGAAGCAAAATGTTTCCACATCCAGAAGCAGCAGATTTCCATTTTCTGGAAAGCAGAAAACAATAAGGGAACCTTTTCTCAAGCTTCGTTATGTGTTGATGTTACATCAATGATGTACCAAGTACATTTAGATGCAACGATGTCCACCTACCTCTACATCCTGACATGCTAAACATAAGTTAGGAGAGTGGTTTGTGCCAGTACAAATGGCGTGTTCTAATCTCTGAAACAACTGCCTGAATAAACGCATTTGGGCAAGTTAGATGAGTCATCAACTGCAGAGAAGCTGCAATTCGGTGGAGTTGTAACTCAAGGCAGGCGCTACTGTGTCTGTCCCACCCAGAGCATCCTGCCCTTTGATCTTCAGGTTGACAAACTTGATCTTCCAGCAGTTTTTCTCCAGCGGAGAGCGGATGAGGCCAAATATTTGCTCAAAGATGCCCAGACAGGCTTCGCCTCTGTGGATGGTCCCAGCTACAGCCACTAGTACCAGGCCATGGGGGGAGGTTAGCGTCCTGAGGCCATTAGGCTGCATGTTGGGACTGAGGATGAGGTGCTCATCTCCAGTCAAGGCCAGGAGACGACTGCTAACCAGTTCAGCCCCCAGGAACTCGTCCATCTGTTCGTGGCCGGCTCTGAAAAGGGGGACACAGCTCTGTCATTACAGTTTAGTTTGGAGTTTTCCTCAATTTAATTGTAACTGTTGTAAAACACAGGTCAAGTTCAAGCTTGTACGTGCTTATCACATCTTTCAAATTATTATCATGGTATTTTTATTTGCAGAAAAATGAGACAATTGGTGCAGCTGAGGCTTGCCCAAAACATATAACTGCTGTGAACACAGAGAAGCTAACAACACACACATCACCAGTAGCTTAATTTCAATTGCCTTACATGGGATTATAATGGCTTTCTTACACAGAGAAGAGGCGTAGTTTCACATCTGGCAAGAAGTGTTGTGGTCCCCAGTCCTGAGGCGGCTGGCCCAGCAAGGGGTTGTGACTGTTTAAGAGTTGGAAGAACCACTGGCAGAACTGCTGGCCGAGGACCACTGGGTCAAAGCCCACCTCAGCCATATCTGTCTCTCTTGGAAGGCTTTTGTCAACCACGGTCTTAAAGAAATGAGACTTTATTAATATAGCTTACTCGAATACATTGCCAAGCTGTGCCTGGATTACTTTTTAGTAGTCATGTTCAAATAACACATGCTGTCAACTGCTAACTATTGACACCGTAACGTATTATCACCATCTTACTTAAACGTTATTTCAATATATTCAACCATGTTAACATATCTGGGATGTCTGACCTGACCTCCTGTCCCTACCTTCCCAGACGACCAAAGCTCCAGTGTCCTTTTCACAAGCTGGTGTTTCTCGCTGTTTGGGGGCATCGCCACACCTTCTTGGGCCAGGTACCTGAATATGAGTTCGCGATAAACCTTCTTCCTCTTCAGGAGCTCCTCAGCATTTTGAGTGTATAAGAGAATTGTTTCCATAGCCTCTATGTGAACAGATGAACGTAAAGGTTAAGACAATTGTATTTTTTTTTTTTTTTATCTGAACATAATATCCTTTAGGCAGACGTTGAACAGCATTAGCAGTCCTGGTTTTGGTGTCCCTGGTGTCAGCTTATGCCTAAGTCAATTTTCGAAAATGCATTCTTTCCTTATTGGTAAACTTGTTGTGACTCGCTGATCTGAAATGTACGACCTTCTACTTCCGTCCTCAGCAGATTCATCATTGACCATATTTATAAAGACTTTGCCTTATTGTGGAAGGATGTTATTTTTTGCTTTTATAAAAGCCATAGTAAAGAAAAGATGTACTTTTCACATTCATAAGTGTAAATTCAGCACTAAAAACCTAGTTTTGTACTTTTTCTCCATGAAGTTGAACATTATATTAATCTGATTTCTGGCTCAAACAACAAAAAGGCTGTTAAAACTGTCAACATATGGTCCTCTTTCTCTTTGTAATGGCCTATAAGCTTCCCCTGGCAATCTTGTTTTATATTTTGTTTATTTTCTTATTGTTGTATGTTATGTATGTTTTGACTATTCACATGTGATTTGTACCCTTATTTGCAATAAAAATAAATAAAAACCTTCTACTTCCGCGTTTTAGAATTAGTTCGTGCCAACCCATCTGTTACGTTGGGAGCAGACGAGAGCTAACCCTTGCAGCTGTGGATGTCTTAACAACCGCTCGTATAAACTTTTAACTTATGAAATAAATTACTTATAAAATATATGTTTGACATTAACCTGTCTGTTGACATATCAGGAAATGAAGTGTAAACTAGCCAATAGTATGCTAGCTAACTTGCTCCTTGCTGTCTCGTAACGTAGCTAAGTTAACAGATTGAAAGCATAACGTTAACGTTACCTGTAACATTTTCCACAACTATCAACTTATTCGTGACTGTGTCACAAAGTGAGAGTAAGTCGCCTTTTGACATAGACTTCAGTATCTTTGTACATCCTGCGCGCTCTGTTCCTGACAGTGTTGACATCTTCGACACCCGAAAGCAACTTTTCTGTTCTCCTCGTCCATTCGTGTCCTACTAGAAATGTATCCGTACAGGAACATGTATTAGTGGGAAAACGTTCCGTATGTCCAGTAAAAGACAAGAAGCTGCATTTATACCGATAGGTATTGTCGGTGTTTCAGGTTGAAATACACACAAACAACCCTAACTACTCAGTTCTAACCTATTTTATACAGTCTGTGTTATAACTTGTTGGCTGTCTATTGTTTTCCTTCCATGGCATTCACGTTACATCTTACCAATAATAATAATAATAATAATAACAATAATAATAATAATCACCAGGATCTTGCTAATCAATTCCCAGTTTAACCAAAATGTGATCAACGAGCATTATGTGTGTCCAGGAGTAATGACATACGCCACATATTGAAAAGACATTTGCAACCATACCCTACAACAGACCAGCATGGTTTGGCTCAACATATCTGGTGGCAGAGGTCTAGGGCTGACAGCACAAACTGCATAAATACAGTGTGCCACATCTTCTACTGTCTTTTAGGATACACTGGAATTGTCTACTAATACAATTTAAAGTAATTCCTTTATGGTCAGACGATAGTTAATACTATTCTGTAATGTTTGTATTGGCCACATAAAAAGAGCAAATTTCATCCAGGAGAAAAGACAGAATGGAGTTAACAGAAGAAATAATCTGCTGCCATGTCAAAACAAGTGATTGCGGTTTGTAATGGCAATTGATATTATGGGTGTTATCCATAGACTGTTAGGTGTTAACATTTATATTCAAGCACGCTAGAATATTAAGTTTACGAGGAGCACCTGAAGGCATCATAAAACAAGATCGCTAGCTTAACCAAAGCAGCTAATATGGGCTAGCCTGCGCAATGATGATGTACTGCCTGTACTGCCAGTGCAACTGGGTAATTTTCCTGCAAGATAAGCGACCTCTCAGCTGGCGTTATGCAGAACATATGTATTAACTAATATGTTTTCATTAACAGGACTAAGGGGAGCAGAGTTTTAAAATTGTATTGCCGAATTTAGCAAGGGAGTCAATCGCTGAAAGGTAACGTACCGTTATATCCACATTAAGTTAGCTTGTTAACGCCATTCCCTTGTTTAGTTGTATACGGTTAACGTTAACGTATATTCAGCGTTAAATAGTATATACTCATATGCCACTAAATTAGTTGTGTAATGATTTAATAATTGTTATAGTATTGTCAGTTATATTGCTTTTCAGTTATTGAAACAGACAAATGTATCCCCTTGCTAAACTCCATAACAAACTTTAGGAATCTAATATAACTTTAGTCTTGCTTGTTCGTAACGCTTTACACCCCTTAAAAAAGCAAATCTACAAATCGGGGTTCTCATACAACCGTACATGGCGTTTCATTTCTTCATTTTAAAAATCTCCAGATTTCCTGCTTGGTTTAGCTGCAGTCATCTTTATATGATAATTGCACGAAAAAAACGGTAATTTAACTAAACCACTTCCAAAATTAGAACATTTGTTGTGAAGTCACTTGGGGACAGTTTATATGCTTATTGTATGGTCTCGCTTCCATATTCGGTATACTAACTGCACTATCTACTTCAATAAGGAATCAAAATTGTTGAGAAACTAGGACGACTTGTACCTTGCCCTGTTTTCATCAACATGAGGTGTGATCCAACACTTGATAAGCCCAGACTAATATTGACTGACTGCTTGCCCAAAGCTGTGTAACAATCAATGAGGAACTGTGTCATTGGCTAACTTCATACAAAATCAGTAGAAATGAGCTGAGAGGAGGCAAGTCAGGCAAAAAAAGTTCCTCAACTTAAATCACCTCTCAAGTTATAAAGGACTGTGAGATTGCTGGTTGAAATCCCTCAGCAGGAGAACATCACTCTAAACTACTATTAGATATCATTCAAAGTACAGAAACTTGAAGACAAGTACTTGAATCCTTCAGTATCGTGCAAAAACATTTGGAGAACTGTCTCCTTCCTCAGGGAACACAAAGCACAAATGAACCAAACCCACGACACTTGCTCATACTGGAACCAGTTAATCTCAATCAGACAAACGGTTTCACCATTTTGTGTGTGTGTGTGTGTGTGTGTGTGTGTGTGTGTGTGTGTGTTTATACACAAAAGTAATCTCACATGTATGCACATAAACTTACATGTATGCATGCATGAATATACAACACATACAGTATGCACTTACACATCTACACACATACACATAAAGACCAAAACATATTAATACTCTCTACATGTGAAACCACCAACTAACCCAGAGAAAGCAATCGTTTAAGGCTTCATTCAGGCCAAACTATGTATATACTTAACATTTAAATAGGAACTTAACATAGTTAGGATGTGTTGGATAAAACACCTACTGTGTAATCCACACTTGTTCAGTGGCTAAGAGCAGAAAGAGGAACACTAAACTGTTTTTGTAACACGGAGCTCAGCCAATTTTCTCTGGACAGCTAAAGCTTAAAATTTGCCCTCTTGTCTTTCCATAATTGCAGCAGATGGAGGAGTTTGACAGCAGTGCACTGGGCCGGGTAACAGTGTACTCCATCCAGGGCTGCCCACACTGTGTGCAGGCCAAAGCCACCCTGGGGCGTTTGGGAGTACCGGTATGTGATGTGGATGTGGGAAGGCATCCAGAGCTAAGAGCCAGAGTGAAGGAGTTGACAGGACGCAGCTCAGTCCCTCAGATCTTCTTTAACAACATTCATGTTGGGGGCAACGATGACCTACAGAAATTGGTGAGGAGTGGAAACACTTGACTGTTGAACTTGTTGTAATGTATATTTTTAACAGTGTAAAAAAAATGAATTTCATCTACTATAATTCAAAATAATGTTTCAACTTGTATGCACTGTATGTGTTTCACTATCTCAGGCTCCTGAGGAGCTTCAGAGGTTGGTGAATGTGGTCAAGAAAGAGCCTCTTCCAGCAGATGCTCCACCACTACCAGACGAAAATCAACCAGAGGACACGACTGGGGAGACTGATGGAGGTGAGGGATTTATTGGTCTGTTGTTTTCACATAAGGATTAGTTTAAAAACAAGATCAGTTTCAGATTGGTTTAATCTGCTCAGAAATGGGTTTTGAAATGAACCACACTGGGGAAATCTTCCTTAATGGGAGGCATTGACTCAGACTCAGATGAACTATACTTGGAACTGTAGTTTACATTAAGTGCTGGCATATACAGTATGTTTGGGTAACAGCAGATGTGTGTGCTCATCTCCTGTCACTACTGCCGACACACACAGACAGTTGATATAGGAAACTTGATACTTTGGATGAGCCCAGCAGCACCAGGTTGCCTCACAGTTCCTGATGATATGTGATTTTTAAAGGGGTGATTGAATGCAAAACCGATTTCACCTTGTCATAGTTGATTGATGACAGTTTAGTGGGTAACTAGGACATACATAGAACCTAAAAATCCCATTGACACCTCTTTCCTCTACAAATTCCACAATTTGAAACTGCCTCTGAATACGGGCAAATCTCAACAAGCCGCCTAGTTGACGTCAAATCGGCGGCTCCTCCTCATTTGGCTCTAGTCTCTATCTTTGTCACGCCCAAACATTTACATAGGCTACACTAGGGCTGGACGATTTTGGCTGAAATCATAATCACGATTAATCGAACAAGTTACCTCGATTACGATTATTGAACGATTATTTAAACATTTTTTTCTTTTCTTATACTGTAAATATGTTCTCGGTTATATTTTCTAATGAAAGAGTGCATAATCCTATCTTTGTGATTCTAAAATAAGGAAACAACACACAGATAGCAATTAATGCTTATTTATTAAATATTTCAAACAACTGAACTGAAATCTACAACAGTAGATTTTACAATGAAATAAAAACGTCTTATAAAAAAGTAATTTAAGTTTTAATGTAAAAAAAAAAAGTTTCCTAAAAATGTAGAAAATAAATAATAAATGTCCATCATAAGATTAACGGGAACCTGTGGTTAACTGTCTTTTCAGAGTTAAACTCCACAAGCGTGTCCTGCGGCTCACCGGCCGTCACACACACACACACACACACACACACACACACACACAGACACACACACACACACACACACACATCCACAGCGCAGCAGGCAGGTCTGTTCTGAGTATAATAAAGCCCCGTCTGTGTTGAGCAAAACATTACGTGAATTACTACGAGAATGGACGTGCATTTAATATAGGAAAAGTGCACAAGTATTAGCATCATTTGTTGTTGTTGTATGTGACGCTAAGGTCTAGGGACGATGCTATCAAGACCGTTGCCGTGCTTGCGTCGCTCCCTTACCCCTTCTACCAGTCCCTATGGCCACTTGGCCAGTGGGAATGCAAACGGGAAAAAGATTTTTGGGGAGAGTAGTTCTTAGAACTGCTTAGAAGTGTACTTTTCCTCTAAAAAGTACAAGTACTATCCGATCGGAAAGCACCTATGGTCGCAGACTGGACGGGGCGGAGTCTGTTTTACGAAAATTGATAGCTAATTGCAAATTTTGTCCGACTGTGTGTCGCAGTTCAGCAGGAGCTCAGCAGGCTACGTGACAGCGGCCGGTGCTGCCTCGCCGCCCGGCGTGTCCTACTTCATAGATCCTGGCTCGCTGTGAGCTAGCTGGATCTCCGTCACGAAGGGAAGCCCATGGCGCTCCATACCCGCGCAAAGTCACCGGTTCTTGGTTACTGGACTACAAAATGCCGAGGCCCTGATGGAGCTCCAGGGCCTGCAGCTAGCCGCGATCTTTACCCATAGGATTGGAGGGACAGTCGCAGCTAACGAAACCCCTAATGTTCACAAAAATTCATTAAATTCAAATCGGACACCATTGTTAGCTTTATAAGACCTTGGGGTATATGTTATATAAGTGGCGTGACGAAATTCAAACTGTAAATATACTCGAATTACGGCGAAAATGAAGCTAACTAGCCGCTACCTGTACACATAGGTTGGAGGGACAGTTGCAGCTAACGAAACCCCTAAAGTTCACAAAAATTCATTAAATTGAACTCGGACACCATTGTTAGCTTTATAAGACCTTGGGGTATATGTTATGTAAGTGGCGTGACGAAATTCAAACTGTAAATATACGAAAGTTATGCCGAAAGTGTAGCAACAATCTTTTCCCATAGGATTAAATGGGACACATAGCCTAGCTTGCAGCTCCGGAGCCCCGAGGAGCCCCGAAGCCCGGTCGTCCAGTAACCGAGAAACGGTGACTTTCACTGGGTATGGAGGTTGCCGCTTTGTCCACTGTGTGGAGCTCCTAAAGTCCGACACGTCTTACCAAATTTGCAATTAGCTATCAATTTTCGTAAAACGGCCCATATTTGAGCTTTATATAGTTGATTTCTTGCTTAAAAAAGTCTCAGAAGTGAATTTAATAACGAAATAGCCCGACAAACAATGTATAACTTTGCAGTGTCTGAAATATGAGACCTGCTGTCTCGTCTCCAATGTGTTTCTATGGGGTTCGCTCAAACCAATCAGCGCGCAGCTCATCTAAATATTCATGAGCATACCATATTTGAAAAGCTCTTGTTCCAAATAGAGCCATATTCACAGGGTAGTTAAGGGCCTAATAAAATAGCATTCGGGCAATTTTTAGCCCAACCAATGTTACATACCCTATTAGGAGACCTTAAGGAACAGTGTAAGATACCTTATATAATCACTTAATCACCCCTTTAAGCTCCCTACTGTGTTAACAAAGTCAGTCCAAAGGGGTGCTTAAACTTCCTTTTGTGGAGAAATATTTGAATTTGGTGTGACCTACAAATACAGAATGTATTTGTATCATTATGTCAAAGCTTTCATTCCATTAGTCCTTGCCCTCTCACCAGTCTTGATTATACGTTATGTGACTATGGGGTACATACAGGCCACTGTATAGCCCAAAGTGAATGTGGTGATATAAAAAATAAATAAAAAATAGTCAAAGTTGTCAATCTAAATGACTCACTTGGATTCAATGCTGTTTTGTCTGGATTTTGAATAGAAACAAAATTACATACTAAGGATTTTGCCTGTTGAACAATATTTGTATTAGCTTTGACATTCCTTATGTTAAAATGGAAACAAAATTAATGTTATTTTCTGTTCTCTTGTGCTCATGAATTATTAATTTGAGAAGATGCATAAGTTATTTGTGTGCAATACTTAGTCTGTTTTTCTCTGTTTTCTCCATTATACCTGTATAGCACAATGTTTTTTTTTTTTTTATGACAAACATGCCATATGTTTATTTAACTGTTCTTACACATTAGCAACATAAGCAATTTGTTGCTGTAGTCCTTTCTGAAAAATGTAATTCCACCATACTGGATAAGGAGAAGCTATGACCTGAATAAATTATTTTGGCGCTTCCTTTCCCACCAACTACATATTTTTGTTGTGCACATGCTGGACTGCACATACTCGTTTTTCATACATGTGGGTATGAATGAACGTGTGTTTTTGTGTGTTTGTACATGTGTGGCTTGGCATATTCCTGCCCTCACAGAGTATATGTGTGAGAGGGATGAGTTGGCGGACCTGGTAGAGGACCTGAAACATGGCACTGTGATTGGCAGTCATAGGAGGGGACTGACTTTGTACAAAAAGAGCTTCTCAGGTGCTCAACTCGTTGACTGGCTGCAGAAAGAGAAGGGCATGGGTAAGTAAGGCTGCAGACCTGCAGTAAAACGGGCTTTTAGTGTTGTGTCACTTTGATTTTGTAGAAGTTATTAGAACAATCTGGAAACTCATTGAACTATCTGCCAACTCTTGACTGTGGCCATGTGTGTGTTAGCCAGTGCTGAGGCCTATAATACTGGCCAAGCATTGTTGCAGAAGAAGTACATGGTCAGTGTGCGTGGCTGTGGGCAGCAGGATGGCAGTTTTGGAGAAGGGAAAGACACACTGTACAGGCTGCTGGAGGATGACCCTCATTCAGCCCTCAACGCAGGACAGACGGCAGCCTGCAGTCCCATCCAGGGTAGGTCAGGACTGGATCAGGCTTTGGGGCATACACACATTGCATTCCAGGTTCACGCTGACTGGTGTCCTTTAAATGCTCTCTAAACTCCTGTCATTTCTTTGCTGCTGGCTTGGTATATGACTTTTGGGTTTGCTTGGGTTTGTGTATTATGTCCGTGAGCTTTGTGGCGGGAAGAACTGAAGTAGAGCTTAATGATGTAGCTGATATATGGCCTTCATTCCCTGAGTAACCTTCACCTCCTGTATGATGGCTATGGTGCAGTATGAGCATGAAAGTCTATGCTTGACCGTGACAATACCGGTCATATTTTGAAGCAAAAAATGCAGTGTGTTTGATAATATATCGTATAAGAAACATGTTTGGTAAATTAAATTCAGTGCTATCATTTCTGTTATCAAATGTATCAAGAACTCCTGAATTGATTCTGATAGCACCTGAAGAAAAAATATAAAAGTTGGCCTGAAAATATATATCATTGAAGCCCTATTTCAAAACCACGTTTGTGTTTCTGCAGGTTTGCTGTCATCTTTTTGACAGATTAACCCTTTTTCTTGTTCTGTGGTAGTGGTAAGACATACAGTATTGCCTGGCTCTGTATTATATTCATACCTGAATGTTGCACACCTCTAGAGGCTAACTAACAAGCTAATCCGTGCAGTACAACACAGAGGTGATTATAGTCACACTGCTTTTGTAAGTGTTAGTGTTATTATGCTTGGCTGTTTTTTTTTTCTCTTGGACTTATCTGCAACATGCTTTTCTCACAGTTAATGTTTCCTAATGGTAATCTCATTTGTACAACATCAAGGTTAGCCTGATCTTTATGCTGTTAAGTTTTTTTTTCCTTGGGTTTATTTCACAGCTACTTTATATATACACTTACCGATTATGTAAGAGCACCCAGTAACACCCCCAAAATGTTGTCCCAGCTCAGGGGTTAATGTTTTGAAATTGGGCTATGAACTGTGTTGATTTTACATTACAGCAAAACATTGAGTATATCTTATAAAAAGATCCAATTATTGTTAAGATTTAGGGGTTCATGCTAACACAGTTGCTCTTACCATTCAGCTATTGATCTTTTTTTCATCTCAAAACGCTATTAAACCTATTAAACATTGACACACTCTCTCTCTCTCTCTCTCTCTGTCTCTCTCAGCTGCTGAGCTCTCTTTGCTTGTACGGGAGTTGATTTTGAAATTGTTCTCCGAGCATCTCTCTGCTGATGGCAAGGTAATGTCCTCATTCACTCTGGGCTTCTGACGCAGGGTGTATTCATCTGTATGTTTGGTTGTTTTTAACTGCAAGTTTTTGTACTTTATGTGTTGTCCTTGCTCCCACAGTCTGTGGACTACAAGGGCATGTCAGTCAACCCTGCCTTTGAGCATTACTGTGAGCTAGCCATTCAGCTGCAGAGGGTGGAGCTGCTTTCGCTGAGTCGGGAGGAGAAGCTGGCCTTCTTCATCAACATCTACAATGCCTTGGTCATCCACGGGTACCTACGCCTGGGGGCCCCCACCAACATGTGGCAAAGATACAGAGTACGATCACACAACTGCGCTCGAAGATAAATATCCCCAGTCCTTACCATATTCCACAGAGTCCCTATAGAGCTCAACAGTGTGGTTCCGGAAGTAAAAATCCCATATCATTAATTTTCTCCGACAGCGGCGAAGGCCCTATTGAAACTGAAGGAATTATTATTATTTTCTGCAAATGAATTGCCTTTTTGAGGGGCTTAACATATTCAAAAACTCACCAAAATTAGCGGTCGCATCATGTCTGGTGAAAATCCGGCAATAGGCGCACAAAAATGGCTCGCTAGCGCCCCCTACAATGTTAAAAAAATTTAGCCCCTGCAGAGCGTTTAACGTAGACTCACAAAACTTGGTACACATATGTAGCATATCAAGACGTACAAAAAACGTCATTGGAGCTATACCCTAAACCCAACAGGAAGTCCGCCATTTTGATTTCAAAGTTCGAAATTAGTGCGATTTTGGCCATTTCCACATGTTGTACTTTAACGAACTCCTCCTAGAGATTTCATCCGATCAACTTCAAATTCGGTCCATGCCACCTTAAGACATTAAAGATGAAAAGTTGTTAAAAGAAAAGCTTTTCGTCATAGGGCGTGGCCGTGGTGTGGCGGCCATTTTGTGCGTTTCACCATCAAAACAGGAAGTGGCTATAACTTGAGTGTACATTGTCCAACTGGCTCAAAACTTTTCAGGATTCATAAGAGTCCAACCCTGAGGACAAATAAAGGCCGATATTTACTTAAAGTCATAGCGCCCCCTAGTGGCAACAGGAAGTAGGCCTAAAAGTCAAGGTGCTATACTTTAACGAACTCCTCCTAGAGATTTCATCCGGCGGACTTCAAACTTGGTCTGTACTATCTCAACACCTTAAAGATGAAAAGTTATTAAAAGAAAAACTTTTCGTCAAACGGTGTGGGTGTGGCATTGCGGCCATTTTGAGTGTTTGGCGATGAACGAGAAAGTGGCTGTAACTACAGTGTACATTGTCATATCTGCTTGAAATTTCACAGAATCAACAGTCCAGGCCTGAGGACATATACAGGCCAATATTGACTTTTGGTCATAGCGCCCCCCGCTGGCAACAGGAAATAAGCCTTATATGACAAACATCATCAGATTTACATGAAACTTAGAATGTGTGGTCTACATGTGATACTGAGCCGGCCCCTATAATATAACCACACCCACTTACTCAGGCCACGCCCCCTTTCATTACATTTCAACCGTTTAATGTAGAGTCTTGTGTGAGGTGTCATTGAACTCAGCAGGGAGTTCCCTTTTCATTGGTGATTTGTGGTGTCTAAGTGCCGCGCAAATGCACGGTTGCAAGAAGCGATGTCCGCCAGTAACTCAGTAACTCAGTAACTCAGTTCAACGGTAGGGGAACGTTACGGGAACGTTCTCTAAAAGGTGCAACGTTACGGGAACGTTATCTAAAGGGTGCAACAGTAGGGGAACGTTATGGGAACGTTCTCTAAAGGGTGCAACGTTACGGATGCAACGTTACGGGAACGTTCTCTAAAGGTTGCAACAGTAGGGGAACGTTACGGGAACGTTATCTAAAGGGTGCAACATTACGGGAACGTTATCTAAAGGGTGCAACATTACGGGAACGTTATCTAAAGGATGCAATGTTACAGGAACGTTATCTAAGGGGTGCAACGTTACGGGAACGTTCTCTAAAGGATGCAACGTTACGGGAACGTTATGTAAAGGGTGCAACAGTAGGGGAACGTTACGGGAACGTTCTCTAAAGGCTGCAACGTTACGGGAACGTTCTCTAAAGGTTGCAACGTTACGGGAACGTTCTCTAAAGGGTGCAACAGTAGGGGAACATTACGGGAACGTTCAACGGTAGGGGAACGTTACGGGAACGTTATCTAAAGGGTGCAACGTTACAGGAACGTTCTCTAAAGGATGCAACGTTACGGGAACGTTCGCTAAAGGATGCAACGTTACGGGAACGTTCTCTAAAGGGTGCAACGTTACGGGAACGTTATCTAAAGGGTGCAACAGTAGGGGAACGTTACGGGAACGTTCAACGGTAGGGGAACGTTACGGGAACGTTATGTAAAGGGTGCAACGTTACGGGAACGTTCTCTAAAGGATGCAACGTTACGGGAACGTTCGCTAAAGGATGCAACGTTACGGGAACGTTCTCTAAAGGGTGCAACGTTACGGGAACGTTATCTAAAGGGTGCAACGTTACAGGAACGTTCAACGTAGGGGAACGTTACGGGAACGTTCTCTAAAGGCTGCAATGGTAG
Organism: Sander lucioperca; assembly: GCF_008315115.2. Classification (NCBI taxonomy): domain Eukaryota; kingdom Metazoa; phylum Chordata; class Actinopteri; order Perciformes; family Percidae; genus Sander; species Sander lucioperca. The sequence goes on from NC_050180.1 coordinate 13,446,282, forward strand.
GGGAACGTTACGGGAACGTTATCTAAAGGGTGCAACATTACGGGAACGTTATCTAAAGGGTGCAACATTACGGGAACGTTCTCTAAAGGGTGCAACGTTACGGGAACGTTATCTAAATCGTTTTTTATTGGTAAAGGTTTGCCCCGCCCCCTATGCTTTGGCCACACCTCATGAACTGTATGATGTAGAGTCTTGTGTGAGGTATCATTGAACTCAGCAGGGAGTTCCCTTTTCATTGGTGACGATTTGCGGTGTCTGAGTGCCGCGAGAATGCACGGTCGCAAGGAGTGGCGTCCGCCAGTAACCCTGACACGCGCAGTGGCGCGAGGGCCCGTCCATCGCTGCTTGCAGCTTTAATTAAGATTGTCTTACTTTTTGATTCAATTTACATCGTATTTAAGCAGGAATGGATGACATTACATTAAAATATTGTTTCCTGTCCTATTTACAGTTCTTCAACTATGTGAGCTACCTGATTGGAGGAGAAGTGTTTACATTACAGGACATTGAGAATGGTGTTCTGAGGGGGAACAGAAAAGGTGTCGCACAGCTTCTAAGGCCCTTCTCCAAAACAGACCCACGACTACAAGTATTCAGACATTCTGTGAAATCACAGCTGAACATTTCACTAATTCACCAATGACACTTGTGTGCAGAACAACTAATGTAATGTTATCCACTAGGTGGCCCTTCCGGATGCTGAGCCCCTCATTCACTTTGCCTTGAACTGTGGCGCAAAGGGCTGCCCACCAATTAAAACATACACTCCACAGGTAAGCACATTTCAAAAATACTTATGGGGTATATTGGTCATATACATATCTGATAAATACTTAGGGCTTGAATGGTCTGAAATCAATTTTGATCTACTCAACTCTATCAGGACATTGACAGCCAGCTCCGCACAGCAGCTGAGGCCTTCCTGGAGAACGACGACGCCTGTATGGTGGATTCTGGGAAAAGAGAAGTGCGACTCAGTCAGATATTCAAGTGGTACAAAGCTGACTTTGGAGGAACTGATGAAAAGGTAGTTATGACTGCTAACCGTGTGGTCTTTTTCACAGACAACAGCAGTGGTAGAAGACGTATTCAGATCTTTTACTTAAGTAAAAATAGCAATACTACAGTGTAAAAATACTCTGTTACAAGTAAAAGTCCTGCATTCAAACCCATTTATACTTATAAATTATATATTATATATTATTTATAAATATACTAGTACCAAAAGTAAAAGTACCCACTACGCAGAATGGCCCATTTCAGAATCTATATTACATTACTAGATTATGATTAGTGATGCATTAATGTGTACATGACTTAAAATATGATCTATTATAGGTTAATTAATAAAACTAGCCCCACCTTTACCAGCTGCAACATTAATTTCTTGATTTAGATTTTTTATTAATCAAAATCTGCAAAGTAACTAAAGCTATCAAATAAATGTAGTGGAGTAAAAAGTACAATATTTGCCTCCAAAATGTAGTGGAGTCGAAATCATCAAAATAAAATACTTAAGTACAATTTTGAGGTACTTTACTGAAGTACAGTACTTAAGTCAATGAACTTAATGTCACAATCCATGGTTAAAATGGCTATACACTGGCGGAAAGAGATGGTGATATTAAAAACCCAATAATCATCAACCCGACTGTAGTCTCGCTTTGCCAGACTCTGCTCCACAGCGCTGCGCAGGAGGGTCTGGCTAGTCCACACAGCATTCATGGATGGGAGAAAAACATGCTCTGGTTTATTGGCATTTCTTTACACCAATCACAATCGTAATGGGCGGTGCTAAGCTCCCGCACAGTGCCGCTGCAAAATAGCCTCGGGAAGGAACTTGTTTTGGTGGAACGTGTGTACGTTCAAAGGTTGTTTTAGTCGTGCAACAGAAAACTCAGATTGGACAGATAGTCTAGCTAGCTGTCTCAATGCAGAGATCTGAGGAGCAGTTAACCATAGTCCTCATGAATCCACCAGAGTTTAAAATTCCAACACAAAGAAAGCGGAAGGAAACAGACAGACATCCGGCGGAATTTCCCTGCGGCACCGGAGCAATCCCGGAAGTCCCGGAACGTTGAGGATATAGACTAACCCGACCGTGAACCTCACCGATTGTTTTCTCTGCCATCTTGTCTCTCCTGTAGCTGTTGAAGTGGGTGGTGGAGCACATGGGGGACTCTCCGAAGAAGACCAGCCTGCAGGGTGTCCTTTCTGCTGGGAAGACCAAAGTCAGCTTCCTCCCTTATGACTGGAGCACCAATAGCACCCACTGAGCATGCACACACCAACACATTCACATCCAGCTATATGCTATGTCTCTATTCATCTGTCCACTTTCTACTAAGCTGCATCTACTTAAAAACCAGTAGGTTGGTGATGACGTGCTTGTCAAATGCAATCCACTGGTCCGCAACCATGCTAATGTTTTTTTTTTTTTTAATGCGAAAACAAACTGTAAATCCAAGTGGTGATAGTGGTGCATTTGCACTGTACCATCAAGTCATACTTCTCTTGTAGGCTTATCCTAGCTTTAAGTTCTTACTGTGAGCTCAGATAACTTCTGTTTGGAAGTCTTAACTGTATATGAGTTGTACATTCAAATTGTATTGGTTTGAAGTAACAACAGAGAGCCTATTATAGAAATCAAGCTGCACACAGAAACTTTGTACTGCAGCAGCATAATTAATAAGATGAGATGCACATTAACCGTGTTATTGACTTCCGTTATTAATGTCCTTTGTAAAATGTCAAAGCCTGAAAATTGACAGACATTCCCCAAATTATCTTAGAGTAAAACGAGGAGAAAGCTAACCAAAAGCATACTGTATTATAACAATAATAATAATAATAATAATAATAATAATAATAATAATAATAACAACATTTATCAATATGGCTTCCATGCTCTCCAGTCCTTGTCTTTACACTTGTCAGCAACTCAGGAGTCATAGATTATCACAATCTTCTCGGTTCAATACAACACTCGTCGGGCTATTTATGTGGAGCATTTACTCAGAGCAGATGGAGATGATACAAACACACTGCCTTGACAAGCCATATCAAAACCCTTTGAACTTACCAAACCTACTCATTCTCTCCACAATGCTGGTCCATCATTTAACCTGCAGATGTAGACAAGCGGACTTTGTTTTCTACAGGGAACGAGAGGAACAGCTGTTGCAGTTTGCAACACTTAATGGTAATGGAACATTAGTATATCATCCTATGCCGTGGACATTAAATACTAAAATATAAACACGACTTTGCTTGTGGCTGTAAAATGCAAGATGTTAAGCCTTTTAAAGATTTTTAAAGAAATGTGTAATTTATTTCCTTTCCTAAACATCTATGATCCAGGTGTTAAGCTCTTTTTCAATGGACAAACAAAATCTGGTTAGGTGCTGCTATTGTCACTTGTCTTTGCCAATCGATTGGCACAGGTTGGACTGGAACTGTAGCGTGGTGCGGTGGCTCTGAGGGGGCTGTATCCTCTGAAGCCCCCGTATTTGTAGGATCCAGTCCCTGAATAAGAAAAGGAAGTGTTACTTGTTTAGAGCGCACAGACGGATGCAGAGCTCAGACTTTTGCGTGTCTTGATCAGGTTTAATTTCTAACCCCTAGTGCCGTTTTTTTTTTCTCCCTTCCTTCACGTGAAGCTACATGGTTGTTCACCCATCTTTATGATCCAGGTCTTCCATTTTAAATAGGAAAAGTGCTACTGCTGTATTTTTGGCACAGTTATTTGGTAAAAGAGAGTAATATTTTGAATTATAGAAATATGTATCAAAACGTCACCCCTTTGGGATGCACTCTGACACTTTGCATGTTTATCACCAACTTTGAATGCTGTTGAGACATATTTGTACTTTTTTTCACAAAGAAAATGCTCACTGTTGGTCAGTAGGAGAGTTGTGGGGTGGGCTGTGTTTATTTATCCAGCTATTTCCAAGGAGTCTGCAGAAACTTCATTACCCATATCAGTAGTCATGAAAACAATTAAATGTAGCAGTTTAAGTCTTGATTAGAGTTTGCAGGTTTTTGGTGTGTTGAGTTTCTGCCTACAAAACTGTGCAGGATGCTTTTCATTTATTTTTCCAACATTGGAATTTAATTTTATTAGTTTCCATTTTACCTGGCCTTAAACGTTTGTAAGACTTCATTTAAAAATAAATCTTCCAGTGTGATGGACACACATTAAGTGCATATAATTACTCGATATGATTATAAGGATTGTGTGTGGCTTAGAAAAACTATTTAAGGGCCTTTCTCTGTTTCCATAATTCAAGGATTTTCTTATCTCAGGTCAAAGGAAAATGTATGTGAGTGAAAACAATATGAAGTTGTTTGATGTCATCGATGCACTCTATGCTGCATGTTGTGTATAACCATTTCAACTCGGTCTGCACAGTCCATATTCCTTTGCCCAGACATTGTGTCATGCACATTACTATAACTGTCAGGATTCTTTGTCCGTAAGCGATAAGCAGCACCAAAGCATATGGTTAAATTAGCATGTGTTGAAACTGGAATGCATTTTGCTGCATGAGATACTGGAAAACTTATCTTGAATGCTGGCCTCTAGCAGGACTGCCTCTCTTACTGCTTTGTTTCAAGCCTGTAAAGTCAGCCATAAGAAATAGTGGGACCTTAACACGTAGCCCCCAATTAGACAAATAAAGTGTCAGTTAGACCCTAATATTGGAATACAATATGTGTAATAGATTTAAAACTGACTGTATTTTATCTGTCAGTACATTTATTCAGTGACAAGTGCACTCTTGGCTTCACTACACTCAATTCCTTTATTGAGTGACTGAGAAAGAAAAGGGGAAGGCATTTTGTGGGCTAAAATGGACAGAAAAAAAAGGTTTTATTTACGTATACTACTCATCCCTGTACTTTTTTAAAATTACCTCATGTATCAGGAAAAAGTGATGCAAAAAGTTTTTTAAACAATTCTATTCATTTCCCTCTTTCCTGGGGTTAACAATAAAGCAATATGTTTATGAATAGTAAATATGCAATGTTGAACAAAAAAATAAAATGTATGAGTTTGTCTACAGTCTTTTATTTTATAATATCATTGCATGCAACATATCTGCTTTAAAGCAGATGCCACGGAAGGAAAAAGAAAAACTCCTTGGTTCTTGATTTACGTGCAACAAAAATTAAACAATTATCATCCATGACAACAGCTTTAGTTTCAATTTGTTTATTCAAACAAATGTAATCACTTTCTTTAAGAAAATAGATGGGGCATTATCAATACCTTTACAAATTGAATCTATTAACATCTTTACATATAAATAAGCACGTTTAAGTGCACAGTCCCATAAAAACATTACATTAAAAAGTTATTAAACAGATCAAACCGTCTCAAAAGTATATACATAAACGACCCATGTGAAATATTCTACATGGCAGACAAGGTCATGGAGTTAAACGGAGTAAAAATAGAAAACTTGAAATTCAAAGCAATAAGGTACTGTATTACTGTCTTTAATGTTTATCTTTACCTACAGTGTAACACTGATTTAGTCTTGGCACTAATACAATTGTGAATAATTTGTATACTGTACAGAATAATAGTGTGACAGTAAGAAGGCAGATTTTGAGACATTTTGGTCACGACTTCAATGAGTGATTCCTGTTGTCGTACAGGCAAACCCAATCGTGCTTCACAAAAAAAAATAAAAAAATAAAACAGCCTACAAAAAGTATGCTGAAAACACCTCGTCTTCGGTTGGAAACCTTAACAGTATAGAGAAGGTAAAGAGGACGCAACCACCACATATCCACTATTAATGTCATTTCTTGTGAGACTTTTTATATTTTATACATCCTCTCTACAAAGACCAACGCTCAGAGTTGTGCATGATTCAGTTGGAAGACCACAATAATTAAACAAACATGCTAAACAGCATTGAACTCATCTTTCCACCAGTTAACATGATATTTCATAGTTGGAAAATGTCATACAGTTGCAAACACTGCTCATGATATACTGCATGTAAATCTACACTCTTAAGGACAAAATAGGATAGGATTTTCAAATCATAAGTGGAAGCCATTAATGGCAGAATTTTGAACACCACAGTTGGGAAAGCCAGATGTTTAAGAAGTCCCTCTGAGCATGATGGGACACCAAGGGTACAGCGAGGCAAGAGGAGAAAAACACTATTCAAAGACAGATTCTTAATGCCAACCCATTTCTTTCCAAAACATTATTAGAGGGTAAAATAAATGATTGTTGTCCATGAAAGAAGGTAGTTGGGGAACCTTGTCTAAAACCTTAATCAGAGGCTCAAATAGATTTTAAATGGTTTAAAACCACTTGATCAAAAAAGGGATTAAAAATGACATTCATTCAGGCTCACTTCAGCCGACTGTTAGAGACTTCAGCGTGTGGCCCAAATGGACATGTACTTGATAGTGTCAACAGGTCAAACGGAAAGACAACCAAAAACAAACATCTTTCAGTTACATATACCACGTGTTACTGTAACTTTACCACGGTATGGTGCAATGGTTCATCATTATCACAACACTGGCATTCTGTAGTCTAAAATAGAAATACTGGGATTACAAGTTATTTTAAGGCGGTACATAACAGAGTATTGTGTTTGTTTATTCTACGGAGGTTGTCTTGGGCCATATTTGGTTTGTCAGACATTTTTCAGCGTTACATTTAGACTTGCTTAGAAAACAAAATTTGTTTTAACAATAAGTTTGAAGACTTATCATAGATTAAGAGAATATACACTCACCGGCCATTCATTAGGTACACCTGTTTAACTGCTCGTTCATGCAAATATCTAATCAGCCAATCACGTGGCAATCAAGGACATTTAGGCATGTAGACATGGTCAAAACAACATGAAAGAATGGATCCATCCTGCCTTGTATCAACAGTTCAGGCTGGGGGTGGTGTGGAGATATTTTCTTGGCACACGTTGGGCCCCTTAGTCCAATCGAGCATCGTTTAACACAGTCACCAGATTTCAATCCAATAGAGCACCTTTGCGACGTGGTAGAAAAGGAGACTCGCATCATGTGTGATGCTCTTATGTCAAAATATCTGAAGGAACGTTTCCAGCATCTTGTTGAATATATGCCATGAAGAATGAAGGCAGTTCTGAAGGCAAAAGGGGGTCCAACCTGATATAAGCAAAGTGTACCTAATGAAGTGGCCGGTGAGTGTATTTATCACAGATTTGTTTTTGTTTTACCTACTTGACAAAGTGACACACAAAGTGATGCTTTGAGGCAAACAATGTGACAACACGAGTTTTAGCTATTAAAGTTATTGCTTCAAAAAGGTTCTATCAATGAAATAAACCTCCAATTAACCATGTTGGCACATATTTGTTTACAAACTGGTAGTCAGGAATTAAATAAGTACTGTATCTGAGTATTAGGAAAGGGTTCCAGTGTTCCTTTATCTTGAATGCTTGCCCTGAGCCAGCTGGCTGGTTTTCATGAGTACAGTTGTCACCCCAGTTACAGCTCCTCTTCCTAACCTAAAAAATAAAAAAAAGAACAAATTGATTATACAGTGGTTCAACGGCTTGTTGCACTTTATAATCAGTGCATCAAGCACACTTACTTTCATCGTCGGACTCAAAGCCAAAGAGTGCAGAGCAGGTGTTAAGGGCTTGGTGTTTCTGTAACTCTTCTAAGCTGCTGAAGGAGGAAAGACATTTGTCACAGCGCTGCCTGATCTTCTGTGCAGAGGCCACATTTTCCACCTGCTGCTGTTCTGGGACAGGCTCCATCTTTTTCTTATTGCTCCAGTAAGCATTTTTCCTTGGCGAAGCCTCATCAGTGGACCTCCTTTTGCGCATCGAGAGCCGAGATTCATCCAGGTAGGTGGAGGGTGGCGGCCGGATGAAGGGGGCTTTGATGAAAGTCGCATAGGCTGGATCTTCAGGTTTGAAGGTTTTGTGCTCAGTGATGTGTGGCTCTCCTAGTTTCTGCTGCACTCCCTCAGATATAGTGGACAAATCCTCAGGGTCTCGGACATTCAAGGGGTCCCACTCGATGGGCTTTCTTTTTCGACAGCTCTTACTTGGAGTTGCTGCAGCATTCCCTGTCCGGGAAGTGGAGATCTTCCCCTCTGACACTTGGTTTCTTGTCTCAGCCTCATGTCCATTAATGGTGGCTATGCTCTCATCCATGATCTCAGTTTTCACACAGTTTTCAGACAGGTTTTGATTACTGTCTGAGACTTCACAAAGCTGAGCTTCAGGTTTTATAATTACGTTCAAATCCTCAATACTATAGGCCACACCACGATCAAGGGCCGGACTCTCCCTCTGCTCCGTTTTATTCGGCAGCCACATCTCCTCAACCTTCATTCTCTGCTTCCACGGAGCTTCAGGATTTTGCTTCATCTGTCTGCTGAGTCCCATCTCTAGCTCCTCTCTTTGAGGCGCTGGGATGTAGTGTCTCCATTCATGGTCATAGAGACCTTGAAGGGTCGAGAATAGCTTCTCACAGTCTGCGACTGAACACTGAGGTCTGAAGGGCTGATGAGTTCTGACATGGTCCTTTAATTCCTGCAGCGTCAAAAAGCGCTGGGTACACTCCAGGTGGTAGCAGAAGTGCTGGAGAGCAGTATTGTGGAGCTTCATGTGGTCCTTATAATGCTGGAGGACCTGTATCTGCCTGTTAGAGGAAAGAACAGTCAGCACAATAAGCTCCCCTCAAAAACAAACTCACAATAACAGTAACTTCTATTGAATGTGCAAAAATGGTGGAATTTGAAAACAATTATTGTACAGTTGGCATCTAAGGAGAAGAAAATAATGGTTGTAATCCTGAATTTGCATCATGTGAACTTTGCCAGTTTACAAACATCAACCACTGGTTTGTCTTTAAAACTCGGGAATCCAAAAAGGCACCAAAACTTCTATTTATGCGAGGAAGATGCTCTAATCTCTACTGGGGTGTCATCACCCTCCACGTTTTACAGTATCTGCCCCATCAGAAAAGCGTGTTGTTGATTGATTCATAGCCTATATCGACGACGTTTCATTTACGGGATTGTCCGGTGCCGCCGGAGGTTCCGCCAGATGTCCCTCATCTGTCCAATTTGAGTTTTCTGTTGCACGACTAAAACAACTTTTGAACGAGCGCGTTCCACCAAAACAAGTTCCTTCCCGAGGCTATTTTGCAGAGGCGCCGTTGCTCCGTGCAACGCTTAGCGCCTGCCAAGACGACTGTGATTGGTTAAAAGAAATGCCAATAAGACCCTCCTCCTTCCTCCTCCGCAGCGCTGTGGAGGAAGGTCTGGCAAGTCTAATTGATTCATAACTTAAGTCTATTTCCACCATTCCTAATTTAGATGGACACTAGATGCAGAACTGGGAAATTATTTATTGCCAGCTATGCCAGATAAAATGGATGTTGCGATGTACAAGCCATCCAACTTCCCACCTTTTAATTGTACCTGTGCACAGCCAAAAAAAAAAAAAAGAATAATAGAGCAGATAAACGTGTAAAGATAATCATGTTAAACTCTCCACATAAGGAAGTCTGTGATGCCCACCATATTGTACGTCTTACCTAAAGCATATACTGCACTTGTGTTTGGCCCACACAAAAGTCTTCTCCAGCACCTTCTCTTCGTTAATGTGGCATTTGATGGCATGCTTTGTTAGTGTGGTGCTGATCCTCAAGAATACTCTGTCACAGGATTCTGAGGGGCACAGGTGATACGTGATGTCCACACCGTAGCCATTTTCTCCTGCTGGCTTCTCCTCCCCTTCCCCTTCTTCCTCCTTCACCAACACCGATGTATCTTTTACAATCACCAGGCCATCTTTAATGACCACCTGCTCATCCTTGAAGTCTACCTGCTTGAATATATTAGCGTCAGGGTTCTTGCACTTTTTGTGAAGCACAGATGTCTTTTTGATGAGGGTGCGGAGGTTCCTGATGATTCGATCTTCCCTCTTGAGGCTTGACACTTTGGTTTTGCCTCCGGGTTTCTGTTCGGGAGTTTTCTCATCCGAAATTGGAGTCTGAATTTCATCCTGAGGCTGACTCGGTTTTTTCATATCATCTACAATTCCATTAGCAGCTGGGGTGTCCTCAGTGCAAGGCTCCTTATCAGGGGGTTTCTGCCTGCACATTTCATCAATGTGGTCCAGGACGTGCTTTTCGGCAAAAGGGAACTGTTTGAAGCGTTTTCCACAGAGTATACATTTTAGTTTTCTACTTTTAAGGTGTGAGAGCGCATGCCTCATAACATTCAGGCCTTTATAGTCTTTGCGGCAGAAGTTGCAGTGGTACATCAAGTGGGCATACTTTTGAGTACGGAGTACTCTGTCCTTCCACGTTCTCTTGGCTTTTACCTGGAGGAAAAGAAAACAAACCACTGAAAGAAGTGCTACTAGTTTAACAGAAAAAGTCAGCAGAATATCAAATCAAATTCAAAACAAAAGATACTTCAATCCGCTCATGTCATTATATTTTCCTTACTTATATGCAGTCAATGCAAAATATTCTCCCTGAATAACCGTTTTCACAAGAAATGTGAGTTAACACGCACATTTCACTGCAGTAGTTTATTCAAAGCAAAATCCTGCTAATGCATCATCTAACAAGTAAGACAAGATACAGACACATTCATTTCTAAGACATTCTGGTAATTATGAATATACAAATATGAAATTCCTGGGAGGATAATTACAGACAAACAACTGACCTCAGTGTTTGACGCTTCTGTTGGTACTGTGGGTTTGGGCTCCTGTCCTGTGTCGCCATTAACCTCATTTGGTGCCGAGGATTCTGCAGGATGCAGTTTCTCACCATCAGGCTTTTTGGACTTAAGAGAGTAGCTGTGTAACATTGTTGGACAATCCAATAAGTCTAAGGGCGGACCATCAAGTTCAGGATCAGCTTCAACAGCAGGAACAGCAGCTTGAGGCTCACAGGGAAGACCTTCACAGAACTGTGTTTGAGATTCCATTTGGGTTTGTTCATTGAGACTGCTACCACAGACCAAGTCAGGATGTTTCTCAAGTCCATTTTCCTTCTCAAGATCATCCATTTGCTCACAATGATTCTCTTTCGGTTTGCTCATTTGTTCAAGTTCATTCTCCAGGTGAGGCATATCCAGCTCCTTGTCTTCTGTGTCAATCATCTCCTCAAAACCAGACTCCTCCTCTGTAAGGGACATTTCATTATCAGGGTAGGAGAGTTCCAGTTTCTGTAAAGGCTTCCGTCCCCGTTTTTTCCCTTTCACTTTCACCTTCTTCTCTTTAACTTTCACCTTCTTCTCTTTAACGGCCTGCACCTGCTCCAGCCTGGGAACACCCTGTAACCATCTTTTCTTCTGACCCTTCCGTTTCAAAATTTGGCTCTTCACATATCTAGACAAGTATTCTCTCTTGCGGGTTAGGGGGACTTTTACAGAAGATGAACTCTCCATGTTAGTGTGATCGTGTCGTAGTGAATACACAGGCTTATTGCCTAAAGAGGTGGATTTGAGATTGTATTTGATCTCTGGATCATCACCAAGGTCAGCCTCATCGTCAGACATAGTTTGGGTTCTCAGGCTTTTCCTCCATTTTCTCCTCTTCGGAAGAGCATTGTTTGATGGGTCAACACACTTTTCTGTCTTTCCATCCACAGTCTGCTCCTCTAGGAGGTCTTGGTTCACAAAAGCAGCTTCAGTGCACTGGCAAGAATTGAAACCTTGAGTGCAAGAGTCATTTATACACCTATTTATTAACAGCTCTTCACTGTATTCCTTCTCCTCTTCCTCCTTTATCTCAATGAGAACAGCAGCCTTCATGGCCTTGTCACTAATCAACTCCAAGCAGCGGTTCCTGAGGGTCAGGAGGTTCCAAAACTCAGGGTCAAAACACAGGCGCTCCTTGAGCATCTGGAAAACAAAGAAAACAAAGATGTAAAAGTCTTAGCCACAAATCATAATGCTAATATATCCAATATGTCATTATATCAGATCATATATGCCACTCTTCATCCCCTCCCACCTGCAGAATGTGGAAGCGAACACTGGTCCGGACAGGGCTGTTGTGGGGATGCGGCTCCTGGTCAGGATGCATGTAAAGCAGGCAGACAGTTCGGTAAGCTTCCAGGCTGCGTTCCTGGCAGAAGACCAGCAGGGCACACGCCCGACAGATCTCCAGGTCATGAGGTTGCAGGAAGGCGATGGTCTTGCAGATAAGGGACCGGGTTACACTGTCTACCTGCATGTCACTCAGCTGCAAGGCCCTGGCACAAAGCTCCACACAGACCTGGACTCCGTCAACCCCCAGCTGTCCAAATACAAATAATTAGGTAAAATGGTAGATAAGAGAATGAAATGTTTAGGGCCAAGATGAGAAAAAATACATATTCAATTTGACTCAAGACAAAACTGAAGCTGTGTGCTTCCAACAGTGTAAAGGGTGTTTTCATCTGACAGTCATCTTCCTCAGGTATGAGGAGCGTGTAAGATCCTTGTCAGATCGAAGTGTTTGTCAGTTTGTTCATACATGTTTCAGATGAAAGCTTCAAACTACGTGCAAAATATTTTCTCATCATTTGTCCTGAGAAAAAAAAACATGATGCCGAGATGTCATTCGCACCTCTGTGGTGACCAGCTTGATGAAGGGGAAGATGGCTCTGGCGTTAGTAGCCGAAGAAGCCAACTGCAAGCACTCGTCCAGGAAGCCATGTCTGGAGGGATGGGCCCTAAGATGCAACCTGCTCCAGATGAACACCAAGTCCCTGCAGGAGGCAGTGGATGACAAGCCAAAGACATCAGTTATGTGTTAATTAAGCAACTCCTGTTCTAATTCTTAAGGTCAGTAATCAGAGGCGGGATTGAACCACATCACATCACATCAAACTGTGCATCCTGACAACAGCTCCCCTTTCATACTACAAGATTAATCGTACACATACTGAGCAGACACTGGGTAAATTTAAAGAACTTAAAAGTAAAGGTAGTCTGATGTAGTATTAGGGGTGGTACATGTATTCGTATTGAACCGGTAGAACATGGAGAATACACGGTATAAAAATAAATAAAAAACTTGTGTGCAAATTAATTAATGTAATGCAGAACTACTGTTAGATACGCGTTTCTTTAGGACACCTAATCTGTAGCCCCCTCTGCTCTGAAGCTCCCGAGCTCCGCCTACATGTCGACGGTCCAGTGAGTGAGTCAGAGCTAGCAGCACTAAGGACAAGTAGCCTAGCCAGTGGTGAGTGGTGGCGACCCACAACAGTTAGAGGACCCGCCGGCCTCTTTAAGATCGCAAGTTTGGGAAAACTTCGGTCTCCCAGTCAGTTACAGTAGTACAGGCGAGAGAGTGGTGGATAAAACGAGGACTGTGTGTCGGCGTTGTTCAGCAGTTGTTGGGCATGTGAGTGGAAATACATCTGACATGCTAACGCATATCCGACGCCATCACCCAGATGTGCCAATCACTGGAACGAGACAAAAAAAAAAAAAAAAAACTGTCCAACTTCTCCTCCATACAGTGCTTAACCAGCCTTTAGATACACATACAAATAGGGCCAAAAAAAAAAAAAAAAAAAAATCACTGAAGCAATCGGAATTTACATGTCATCTTCAATGCGCCCATATTCACTCATAGAGGAACCTGGCTTCAAGTATTTGCTGCATGTACTCAAACCTTGTTACAACATGCCATCCCGTCCACACATGAGGGAAACTAGTCCCTTCCATATACAACCAAACCAACGTTGATGGAGCACGAGCTGTCAGCTGCAACCTCTGTTTCTTTAACGACTGATGGTTGGACTTTGTGTGCTACGGAAAGCTATCTCACGGTGACTGCTCATTTTATTGACTGAGTGGGAAATGAAAGCGTCAGTTATACCGACGCGGCCCCTGTATGAGCAGCATACAAGCACTCACCTAGCTGAGAAGCTGCAGGAGGTCGTGGCAGAGTGGAAACTAGAAAGGTATGCCTGTCGCACTTAATAGCGAGAATAATTTCTTTTAACTTTTAGTGGGGGAAGGTCTCACCTAAGTAGAATTTTTTTGTTTGTTATTATTCTATGTAATTTGCACTTTCATAAATAAGAGATGCTGTATTTCCAGTTTTATAGCTGATTGTCTTATTTTGTTTACAAGTTACAGATGGAGTCTGGAGATGATGTGGGGTACTTACTGTTTACTGTTTACATCTTACTTTACACACTTCAGGCTGTTGCAACTAGCTCAGGGGAGAGACTGGATGACACTAGGTGGTACAGCCTGAGACATGCACAAAAAAAAAAAAGTTGCCTTCTGCATTTTTGTTTTGCTTTTCCCTCCATTGTACCGAAACCGAACTGTGATGTCTGTACCGAGGTATGAACCGAACCGTGACTTCTGTGTACCGTTCCACCCCTATGTAGTATTAGTGTGATGTACATGTCTGAAGGTCATTCTTACCAGATGTAGTACATGTCTCCGTTGTGTAGCTGCTGGGTGAGGAAAGCTTTACAGAGAGACAATGGAAGCTCATCTTTTTCAACGCTCTCTGTGTTGCAGATGATCTCCACTGCATCACGGCCATCTATCTCTGCCATCTGAGGAAGGAGATACGTAGAAGCATATACATGCATAAAAAATACACCGACTACAAAATAAATCAAAATGCATCACTATCAGGGATACAGGGAATACAAGAAACTTGTGTTCAACTGGCTGCTCGTAATTCCAATGTCCACTGACCTCAATCACACAGCATTGACAAATTTCATTTTTGTATACCATCATAATCATGAGTTCAGTTTGAATCATTTATTAGATTATCACTGGCTGATATACATATTAGACTATTGATATCATAGTCCTATAGCTATCTGGAGAGAACATGCAATGCAATTTGTTTTCTTCCCCATTTGACTGGTGTTAACTATTTTTGTTTCTTGTTTTTAAGTATAATCATTTCCACCAACCACATCTCTGCCATCTGAGGGAGAAACATTTTCACCTACACAGCCCCACAATGCCTCAACTTCAAATCCTTTGCCACTCTTTGTCTCTTACCTCCTTGTGGAGGTGTTCATGCAGTGAGGCCTTGTAGAGGCAGGTCAGGTAGACCTGATGGAAGTACAGATGCTTTGCAGCCTCGCGATTTTCCAGGCAGCTTTTAGCCAGGGCCATGGCCTCTTGCATTCGTTCACAGGCACGCAGATAGCGAATCCGCAGCTCAAAGAATACTGGCAACTCTGAGCTTAAGTAGTCCTCAACTGCACAGGAGGGAATTACATGAGTTAATGTATATGATATGGTGTGTTTACATGTTGGCTTGGGTAATGTCAAATAGAGTAACACTGTCTGATTTTGGTGTCATTAGAATCCTATACTGGCCCTTGAGTGTTACTGATCTTCGATATGATGGTGATGGGTTTGCTGTACTGTAAAATCTTAGGTATATTATTTTTTAAGCATTACATAAACAACAGCTTAATACACAGCTTACAATCAGCTAATGGTTTTGCTTAAAACATTTTGTCAACTGCTGATGAGCTCAATACATTTTTAGGAGAAACTGGACTTTTGAAACAGCTATTTATCAAATACTGTAAATGACACATGACTATCAGCCATGACAGCCTGCAAGCAAAATTATTTTTGAACAAGTCAATAGAAAA
This sequence comes from Sander lucioperca, assembly GCF_008315115.2. NCBI lineage: Eukaryota > Metazoa > Chordata > Actinopteri > Perciformes > Percidae > Sander > Sander lucioperca. Next base: position 13,461,918 of record NC_050180.1, read on the forward strand.
CAGCAACTCCATTTGTGTGTGGATTGACAGTGTGATAGTGATAAGGGCAGTGGTTCCCAAACTGGGGGGCCCAGAGTTATAACAGGGGGTGTCTTGAATTTAAATAATGCATAGTTCTGCTGCACTGCTAGAAAAGCATGGAGAAATTTGTTAAAGTGGTGCCAGGTAAATGAAAAGCAGACGATGAAGCTACACTAAACACCACAACTACCAAAACAAAGACAAGAAAATGCATAGTGGTGACTACAATTCGATCTAACCACTTGATTAGTTACGCACATGATCAATCAGCATTGCTGCTCCACAAAGCTGCGTGCTCACCTCTTCTCTTCTCTTCTCCCTGCATCTCTCCATTATGTTTATTGGTGACACAACCTCAGCGGGTCTTATCAGTAGCAAGTATGGTCGCAGGAGTGGGGTGACTCACTTTACAACGCAGTGTTTTCTGTGTGTATGCTATATCAGCTATTAAATATAGCGATGAGCCTACCCTCTTTTGGTGTCAAGTCTGCCTCCTTCAGGATTCCTTGCAGCACTGGATTCTCCCATGGGCCTCCCGCTTTGATGATCAGCTTCACATGCTGAAGGTAGATGTTCCTGTGCCTCAGGAGCTGCGAGTGGCACTCCTGCAAAGAGTGGCAAAAAAAAAACTGGTTCATTCAAATTTTCTTAAAGAACACACATCTTTTTTTGTGAAATGGCCAATCACAACAATGACTTTTAGGATTTCTTGGTTGGTTATTGCGTACTAAAATAATCTAAGTTAGAATGGACAGCCGGAGTAGCAGTAGTAAACACTCAAGTCGTTATTTTAAACAAAATTAATTGCGGTATGACCTACTGTCGGTTGGGTGCTGGTAACTTTTACTAAACACTCACAACTAACTAATGGCAGGTATGGCAGTGGGTCTTATGAAAGTGTGTTGTGTGAATAAGTAAGGATTGAGTTTGTCAGTTTCTGTCACCTGAAAGGAATCAAGAATGTCTTTTAAAGGCTCTTCCACAAATTCTTCTTTGCTGAAAAACAGCATCAGTTCAAAGAAGCTCCTGCAAAACAATGAGAGGAACATTAGTTTGCCAAAAAACATTTCACAGTAAGTGAGACATCTTAAACCATAAATTCAGCTCATCAAACCCTTAGCAGTTATTTTCCATGCAAGTGCTACTGTCAAAAAGTAAATAATGACCACATTGCTGTGCCACTATTAGCAGCTGATCCAAGCAAAACACTTTTTAGCTGTAGCTCTACTGGTCTACTATTAGTATGCTCCAGCATTTTCCTAAAAGCTTTAATGCGTAACTTTTTGATATTAATAAATGTCCGTTACGTTCAAGCCATTGCCAAATGAGTTGCTACAAAGCTAATTAAGACTATCAGCTCCACACAACTCTCTCTGTATTTCTCAGTATGGCTACGTTCAGAAGATTGGGGCGTCCGGTGACTTTCCCACGCAGAAACTCAAGTGAATACAATTACCTCTTCTGAAGAGTCCATCATGTTTTTTTAATCCTCCTGTCCTCCTTAGCTGCTAGCAACTGCATTGAGGAGGGGTGGTAGCGCATGCACGATCACGTAAGGCATGTATCATATGGACACGCCGACAATGTTGTTGTCATTACTTAGAATTCCTCATGGGGGCGACAGAAACTACGCACTATAGCTTTAACAATAAGCAAACAAGGCTGCCATGTCCACTACGGTATATGGTTTAGTTTTATATTACCTGTGTGGATATACAAAGTGTAGGCTAAGAATCCCTCAGTAAAACTCATACTCTAAAGGGGCTGTACTCGACTTTTAGAACATTACCATAGCAGTAAACACATATTTGCTATGTAAAGATAGAGGTTTATTTTTTTCAGTATTTTGAGTACAACCCCTTTAAGGCTAATTTGCCCCTTGAAAAATCAACAAACATTGTTTCAAGGAAAAAGGTAGCTAAATACCTTACACTCTTAAACACTGATTAATCATTGTTATTCAATTCATATAGTTGCTTTGAAGTTGACACATCATGCTTTCTGGTAATAGTTACTAAAATAAAATGCAAAAATAAAGTACGCCTGTTAATGAAATTGAATATTCAATTTGCATTGTAACAAACTACTTACAAGGCCATACTGCTGAGAACATAGTGGATGTGCTGACAGTCATCAGGGAAGGCAGCAGTGGCTTTAGTGAAACTGCAGAGTGCAGTGCGCAGCACCTTTAGCTGAGGGAGAGGAACTTGCCATTGCCCCGTGTACTCCTCAACCAACTGTGCAGGAAGAACACAAAATGTAGAAATATGAAATATTTTGTCATTTCAATATTATTTAATATTAAATATAATAGTTTATCTTACAAAGTCGTACAATTTAACTCAATGGGCTACAATTGATCACCACCTTTTTTTAATTGACCAGTTGCATTGTTTTATTTAAAATAAATAAATAAACTAAGCACATTCGGACATGGTTGGTTGCCTGAGCATGCCTACTATTGAAGTTACTTGTAAGTTCAGTGAGGTAGGGATGTTCAGTGCACATACAATGATTTCACAGTCGTGTGTCTTAAGGTAAGCCTTAGCTAACGTTAGTGTTTACGTTACTAACTTTACTGCTAATAACATGATTGCTATTTCTCGCTAGAACATCTAAATGTATGTTAACCTCGGCTCATACCGTTGACGTTAATAAGCTTAGCTTAACGTTAATTGACTAGCTAACGTATAAAGCTAACGTTAAGCATTATCAAATGTCAAGCAGATATATCGAGACACACGGGTACTACGTGAAGTGACATAGCAAGGAGCACAGTCGATATCTACATTGTGTTAACTATTTCTGTTGCTTTTCTGACGGGCTATACAACAGTAGCTAGCTTAGTTACACATAGCTAAAGCTAGTCTGGAGGCTAACGTTAGCTAGCGAAGCTAGTAGCATTAGCAATAAACAGACGCCGACTATGGAGAGACCATCAAGCAAAATGGAGTATAACATACCTCACAGAACTCAGAGCAATAGCCTTTGCTCTTCAGAGACGCCTCATCGCTGCAGTGTCTATCACACAGTGTGTCCAGAGCTAATTCAAGCCCGTCTGTTTCCAAATCACTTTCGGGGTCCGCCATACTGTCTGCTGTATCCAGCGCATAGTCAAAGTTGCCAGGTTTGTAAGGTAGCATCCTCCTATCCCCCACGACAAAACACTTCCAACCTGGCAACCCTGTAATTACAAACTCGTCTGCATTGCCAGACCTATCTCCACAGCTCAGTGGAACGCACTAATAAAGTTTATTGGGTTATAGACAATACACAACAAACCATCATCTCCAACCATTTAAAATGCCTGTTATAGATTAAATACTGATTTAAATAATATTATTTGACTAATGAAATGGGCCTATTGACAGAATCACACTGAGGAAATATGTGTAGGTAGCTTTATGTTGGCCCCTGTAAATAGGAGGTAAAAGTCAAATTGTCACATTATGCCATTGATTTGAGCCGGATATATAATATTGAGCAAAAACTGTAAATATCTTCATCTTCATAATTTCTGTCTGTGAAAGTAATTTCACAATGATCAGATTAGTATTGTCTTATAAATTATTTTAGGCCTAAGAAAAGCTTACTTTTACATATTCTTCTGTGAAAGAGGCATCTTGCCTTAACTTTTCAAAGCCCTCTCCAAGGAGTCATTTTATAGCCAAATAATGTCTCTTAAATTGCTGCCAATTAAAATAATACTGGTAACATCAACTTCAGTAAAGAGCATAAGTATTCCTGTTGTTTACTGTCAATGAGAAGGAAATTGGGGCAAAACATCTTTACCTCTGAGAACATCAACCACTTTTTTAGGGCCTGCCTAGGTGATTCAGGGAAAGGCATCCTGTTCTCCTTGCCATGTTGGAAAAAGAGAAACAACTTTGCCTTGTTTATGCCTGATGCCTGCATTACTTAGGCCTACAGCTATGCTGCTGCTGCTGTTGTATGTGTGCTATGGGGACTAGGCAGCCCCTTTCATAACAGATGTGGGCTCAGTGGGTTTGTGAAAGCACTCCACAAGCTTGTGTGTACATGCACATATACCCTCTACCTATACGTTTTATTTTTTTAAACTTTTTGAAACAAATTGCAGACTTCAGTTTGGTTAATAGGTGGTGCAGGGGCAAAAACCACTGTTGGGACCTAGGACTCTATTTCTGCCAGTGGTGTGTTCTGGAGAAGAGAAGAGTGTGAAGTCCCTGTTTTCATCCTAGTTGCTAGTGACACCCACCAGTTGTATGGGTTTCCTGCACAGGGTGCCTTAATTAAGGAGAAATAGTGTGGACTTCCACTTCTACAGCCTACCTGTGAGTTCCCTGAGCAGCTCCTTCAGCAGCAGACTGCTGCTCCCTCAGTGCAAGAAGGAGCGCTACCGCAGGTCCTTCATTCCAGCAGCAGTCAGACTCTTTAATGCAACTTCATAATGTAGCACTGCTAGCTGTTTCTGCAATATGAGCCATCACTGGACAATATCCTGCACTATGCACATTTATCTATTTATCACTCTTTGCTACCTCCAACTGTGCAATATGTCATCTCTATTCATCCGCACCTTACTCATCTGTATATCTGTGTTTATGTACTGTCTGTTTATATAAGGTTGTTTATTGTGTAAATACGGTTGTTTTATTACTATTATTATTATTATTATTATTATTATTATTATTATAACTAATTATATTCTATTTTTCCATTTCCATTTCCTATACTTCATGTATATTGTTTCTCCTATGTCTACTTATACTACTGTGTATTTGTGTTACTCTGATGTGTGTACATTTTTTCTTCTGAGCTGCTGTAGCACAGGAATTTCCCCAGTGTTGGATTAATAAAGTCTATCTTATCTTATCTTACCTTAGTAAATCTACCGACCGACAGGTAAAACAGAAGCGGCTGGCCCCACCATATGTGTATCAAAGGAACCACTTTCCTGCCTGCATCAGCTCCACAACAATGGTGTGTGGAACTGAGAACTTCAAACTGGTGAGAAAAGGTGGGAATAAAAGAGCTATTTTTCTTTCCTCATTTTTAAAATAGAAAACGGCATTTGAACATGATCCCCATAACAATAAGTTTGACAAGACAGAGAACTAAAAAAGAATGTTGGTGTTATTGAAGGCTAGTGGCTATGATGGGAGGGCTAGATACAATGGAAAAGGTTCACTATCACATATAGGCTACAGTGAATTAAGGCATTCAGTTTCTGGTTCAATGTACTCTTAGAATATTTCTTGTATAATAATAAGCAAATATATATTTCCATGAAACAGTCTATGTGACAGAGAGGACCTGCTCAATGATGCATATGTCTTTTTTTTAAATTATTTTCATTTGTTTGATGTATGAGGCCATATGAGCAATACCATATGTCCAGACCCAGAGAGAGAGAGAGAGAGAGAGAGAGAGAGAGAGAGAGGGATGTAGTTCACCACAGCCAACTGGAATGTCTGCAGTCTTTCTGCTATCCACAAGGGGGCGCCATCACATCAGAATATGGAAAATAACTGGTCTCTTCACATTTAACAGTCAGAAGATTGAAATATGGGGTTGCAATATATCCTATCAATGTTCATTCACACATACAGATTATCAGTTTGTTATAATTTATGTTGTTCCTGCTATCATTCTCTGCGTACACATACTGTACCAAATCGTCACTCAGAAAATGATCATTAACTCAGAAGAACGGGGAAGATCATTCATATGTGGGCTGTTAATTATTTATTATTGAGACAGAGAGAGACAAAGAAAGAAACAGTTTACAAATACTGGTCATACTGTCACTGATGTATGTGTGTGTATAACAAACTGTGTATTATCTCTCTGGCGTACAGTACACCCTCACACATGACTCATCCACAATATTTCCATCAACATATCGTGTGCCCTCTTGGAGGCAGTAAAGAAATAGTAGTTCTATTTCCAAGTACTTGAGTGGGATCAATGTAATGAGGATTTCTGCACCGGTGATTCTCACATTCATTGACCTAATGCTGGCTATTGCGTGGGAGTGAGATGGGATGGGGTGTTTAATGGCTCCAGGATAGATGTATAAATTAATGCACTAAATAAGTTAAAGAAACATAAAATGTTGTGCAAAACATCAATTAAAGTGGCAGTGTCTTATAGAACATGTAACCCCAATACCTTAAGCCCTCTCCAAAAGGTAACCTTTTGTTGCAAACTTATAACAAGCTCAATTTTTTTATTGGTCCCCAAGTAAATCTGATTTTAAAATTGTGAATGTTTTATTAATAGTATGATTTGGTCCTAGATCATAAAACATTTAATTCACATTGAAGGCATTCTTAGCTGTTTATCCTACACATTTATATCATGGTATGTTGAGTTCAGCGTTGTGAAATTTATGAATGGCAGGCAATAACTTCTTGCTTTCGGATTCTCAAATGAATTAAGCCAGTACATTGCCATTACCAGACAAAAACCTTTAACAATCTACAAATGTATAATTCATATCTGTTGGAGTGTTTTGCTGAAGACAAATCACATTCAACATTTTTTGTTAACAACCACTTCGACAGTCAATCAGATAAATATCACCCTCTATAATATAATGGCCACAGGAAATCACAACTTGGTATGCTGTGGTATTTTACACGTTAGCCAGCAGCTTGGAGTAGATAGAAGGGAGGTCATTAGATGGTATAGCTATAATGGTCAGCTATTTCAAGCTCCTTTAATGGGGCTGATCCTAATGCTCAGAACCCAAACCTCAAAGGTCAGCGATGGCCTATTTTCTAAAAACCAACATGTCTGTGTCCTTTCAAACACACCAATTAACATCAAGGAAATCTCAGGCTGTTCTATTAATAGCAGGACTTGGATTTCAACATGGGACTTTGCTTCAAAGCTCATTGCTGAGCTGGTGCCATTTAGGCTGTTGGGGTGTTTGGTGGAGATGGGAGTCAATCCTTATTGTCTCTCAGGCACATTTAGTCAGTATAGAGTCAGTATTCTCTGACCTCCTGCCAGTTACATGTGTACGTGTGGTGGTTTATGGGTATGATCATGCACAATTGTAACCATCAGAGGTAATGACTGCACCTAACAAGTCTTTGGAAAGCTTTTTTAAAGTCTTCATTAAAGATGGTGTAGATGAGGGGGTTGATTAGCGAGTTGAGGTAGCCCAACCATGTCAGAAAGTCAGCCATCTCCATCGAAGTACTACAAGAACTGCAGGTGTTAACGATCACCTCCTTGACAAAAAATGGCAACCAACAGATGACAAAGGCCCCTATTATCAACCCTAACGTTGATGCCGCTTTGCGCTCCCGTGAGCCTGAGATCCGTGGTCCTTGGTAAAACTGGCTCCGACGTGATTCACTACGTGAATCACTACGTGACTCACTACGTGACTCATGCCGGCGCTTCTTGCAATGGAAAGCCTTTACCGATACTCGCACCCGTTCACGTGGAGGCTCCTCAGTTGAGGGTTCAGAGAAAGACTTTTCTGGTGGGCTTATGGGCTCTGGACTTCGAGGTCCCCCAGCGTCGTCACCATCTCCAGCAGGGTAGGATGATGGGATCATGCTCCCATTAGTCATGCATGAGTGACGGCTAGCCCGGCTGGCCTCCCTGCGCATATACAGGGTCTGAGCGGCCCGATAGATTTTGTAGTAGAGGATGAGGATGAGCAGCAGGGGGATGTAGAAAGCTCCAAGGGTGGAGTACAAGGTAAAGGTAATGTGATGGTGCATCATGATGCACTGGTCTTCCTGCTCTGCATCCCCGCTGTAGTGCCGCCAGATTAGAGGAGGTAGTGAGATGAGGATGGACAACAGCCACACCACTGCCACCATCGCCCCAGCCCTGGCTCCCGTGCGTTTGCGGGAGTACTCCACTGCATCAGTAATGGCTCTGTAACGGTCAATGGCGATTGCAGCAAGGTGCAGGATGGAGCATGTGCAACAGGTGATATCCACACTCAACCAGATGGTACACACCACCTGGCCCATGTGCCAGGTCTCTTTCTGGATGTACATAATACTGAAGGGCATGACCAGCACAGCCACCAGCAGGTCGGTTACTGCTAATGAGCAGATGAGGTAGTTGGCTGGATGGTGCAACTTGCGCGTGACTGCAATAGCTGTGATCACCAGGCAGTTGAAGAATGTAGTCAGGATAGCCAGTACAGACAGGGTCAGTGAAAGCAGGATCTTACTGGGAGGGAGTTTAGTAGTCTCCAGTGTGTCATTACCACTGCTGTTTGTGGCAAACACCCCTTCAGTGTAACTGGGAAAATCCATTCTGCAAGCAGAATGGAAAGGGAGTTGGACATTAGACATAAGGGAGCAGGGAGCTTAGGGAAAAAGTATTTTCAAAAAATCCTTTTTCAGTAGATGACAAATCCTTTTGAGTCTGTAATTTTTGGAGTGCTGTGTATATTGTTGTTAGTTAATTTGGTTACAATATGGCATGTAATTTAATCAGTCATTCAGCATTTTAGCGCTATAAAATGATTGCAAGAATTGTACTATTCTTCCTCATCTTCTTTCTGCACCCCATACATAAAACATGCCAAAGTGGATAAAAAGTAAGTTTTCACTCAGAATGTGCTTTTAAAGATTATGCACTTTAAAGACTGTGCCCAAGGCCTGACAACATTAAATGGTTGAACATCTTTATTTTAACTTGCCCACAAAAGTTTTCCAAAAACTCTAAAAAGTCAAAATCTAGCAATCCAGTCCTACCTGTCTAGACTCTAATGTGTTGCATCCAGTTGGTTCAGTGTGCAGCAGGATCTGTCCTGCCTGCTAGTTCGGCCATCGCATAACCTCTGTTACTCTTAACACCTGGGAGAGAGAGAGAGAGAGAGAGGAATGAAAAAAGACAGCGTGAGAAAGAGATAGAGACAGAGAGAAAGAGAGAGGAGAATAGGGAGGTAAGATTGAAGAGAGAAAAAAGACTTAGAAGCAATACAGTAAAAAAACAAGCCAAGGACGAGTACACCTACACAGCAGATGAACGAATCGTGAATGCTCTCTCAAAAGCTAATGTTTGCATCTCTTTTTGAATTTCAGTCAACTCTCCAATTCATGTGAACTGCTTTCTGAATCTGTGGCTCTTATTTTAAGATGATCAATTGAGTATTCACCAATGTGACTTCTGCTCTTCCGATTAGGGTCAGTCTTACATAGCTCATTGGCTTGCATAATAATATTAGTACCCTGAGTTCATAACATCACAGTTGTAATGCTGTTTCAGAGGCTTTTCAAACTTAATAAGAATACGACACTTTGGTGGATAACTTTTTTTGGAATTATTTCCATGAACATACTTAGGCCTACATTTGAAGCCATACAACATCAGAGAAATATTCTGTCAGCTGATTCAATCCAAAAATATCACTCTTTTTATATGGGGAATATATTGGTCGAACAGCCACTATGATTGTTAGTATTATTGTCAGTGCAGCTATCCTTTACTCTCCGCCTTTCACAGTATCCTGAAGACATGAGTGGGAACTGTTGCTATAGAAACAACAAGAAGTACAGTACTTTTACTTAATGTGGCGATGGAGCAGAAGCAGCCAAATTCTGACTGTTGGGTCTCTCCTGAGACTGTTTGATCCCCAGAGTAGGTCCAGGGGGTAGATGGGTGGGTGAGCGGGGTACCAAGGCTACATGACAACGGAATGAGATGAGAGATTTCAGTTCACTTAACCTTAACAGATGGCAGTATCAGCTAATATAATTTACCAAGAAAACCCCTTTTTGACAAAAAGGCTAAAAGCAAAAATGTGTTCTTACTGTTGGACCATAGCTAACCCCATATATGGTATATCATTCTCATCATCATTACAATATTGAGCACATTATACAGTATAAATGTGTAGTAGCAGTGCAGAGGCATATCAGTATTGTTTCCCTTCTTCATTCAAGGTGTGGGCACTGGCTATCCCTTAGCCTGACTGAGTCACCTAGGTGCTCTTTGCTTAGTGTGTTGGTTTTATTGTATGAAACAAAGTGTTTGTAAAGCATACTGACACAACCTTTTAGATTATTGAAGAACCATAGCACTGTTTTTACATTATATTTCTTTAACTACAAATTATGTTTACTTTATATTTTTCCTGACAATGGCTCTGGCCTGTTAGCAAAGGTTTTCAAATAGATTTTCAGGGTTGGTGCAAGAAAATGACTTCCTAAAGTGAAGTCTCACCAAACACTTTAATTAAGCTCTTTGCTGAGAAGAGTCGGGCACAGTTCATTACGCTACACTGCAAAATACTTTCAAAATGTAAATGGTTTCATAGCTATTCTAGAACAATTTGGTGTGGACCAATAAAGAGTATTTGCTTCTTCATACCTGTAATTTAAGTCTTTAAAGACAACAAAATTCTCTTCCTCTGAGTGTGATGCAATTATACATGCCTTCCCATTTACAGTACCCTCGAATGAATTTGGAAATAAACAGTACTTGATATGCAGATCACTTTGCTCAGATAGATATATAATTACTGCTGCACATCTGTTGTGCTCGATGTCACTGCACTGACATATTCTGAGCCATGCATCTGAAAATAGTTCTTTTTTAGGTTTTTGTGCACAAACATATATTTAAATAGACAGCATGGGCTCAGCGGGGCGTGTGTATGCATGTACAGTATTTAGGCTATATGCGGAGATTGACAGTATGCGTTAACAGTGTCATAAGGTGCAACAAAGAAAATCATCTGCTTTTGTCTCTAAAAGTTCTAAAACACAGGCGTTCTGTTCAAGGCCATCTTAAGATAAGCTCCAGTGAGCCAGAGTGAGTCGGCTCTCTGCTTTATTCAGAACAAAACCCAGTGCCCTTGCATGAATTCAGCAAAACAGGGAAAACAGCTTCATTCACTGACTGATGGTCACATTGTTTTTAAATGATATAGTAACTTTCAAGTTTGTTTTGTATGGTGTTGCTACAGAACATTATTTTCTTCATTAATTATCTACTGATTATGGAGAAGGTGATAAGAGATAAGAACCAGTAAACCCTGATTTTGTTCAGTAGATTTTACGATATTGGCAGATTTATTCAGCACTCAAATAATAATACTTTTCAAAATCAATTTGAGTTGGTTATTATGGGACTGTAATATCAAGCTACAGAAATACTGCATGATGATGCTTCTGCAGTCTACAAGTAACAGATTAAGGTTGTGCAGATAATGAGGAGGCTGACAAAGCAGAAACGTGTCAAATATGTCCTCCACATTCAGACATGAAGATATAAAGATTAGTTTATTCCATTCTCAACTCTTGCTTACAGCTCAAACACATAAGCAAACACCCTTAGATACACTGTAAACTCACACAGACATGTATACATACAGTATACTGTATGCACACACATACAAACCCCAACTTTACTCTAATTTCAAAAGGATTGCAGTCACCGAAAAGAATGTCAACCCCCCGACATTCAATCTCTCTCTCTCTCTCTCTCTCTCTCTCTCTCTCTCTCTCTCTCTCTCTCTCTCTCTCTCTCTCTCTCTCTCTCTCTCTCGCTCTCTCTCTCTCTCTCTCTCTCTTACAAGAAAAGGGAAGCTGCAACCGTCACATGAAGTACAATCTCTGAAACGCGTTTCCTAAGCAGGGCATCAAGCTGCCAAGTGTAGTTGTTAAGGAGGAGAGTTGTGAAAAAGCTGACTGACAGCCTCTGGAAAGATGCAAAGTAGATGACTTACTGCAGCACCTGACGGCACAGCAACTCTCATTCATTTGCCAGTCTATCTGTCTCTTTATCTTTTTTCATCTGCTGTGTATTTAATTTGGTTGGGGAGGTAAATGACAAAGTTGGCAGGTAGTAATACCGCAAAGTGCTTCCTCTAAGAACATGAAATACTGTTTTTGTTTTGTCCTGAAACTAAAGTGGAAAGAAGTGGAATACATAAGTGAAGGTAAATATGAATTATACCATTCTGGTACAGAAAAACACCCTACATAAAAACATGGCCATGATAAAGTAACATAATAAAGTGTATTTTTTTGGAATGTTAATGGCATGGGAGGATTTGAATAAGTAAAAGGCTCAGTAGAGGGCTGAATACTTAAACCTTCCCCTAATATTTTAATAGTCTTTTTTCCCATTCAACTGCTATTCATTTTTAATCACATTTTTACAGATGAGACCACTAGCAAGTCCACATCAAGTATTAATAAAAAACTAAAAAAAAGTACTAGTGACTAGTATTTGGGATTATAATGACAAGTGTCTAAAAGACAATATCTATGTGCTAATTGCTAATGTGTGTACTCACTGTCCTGCATTTCACAAAAGGGTTGATATCATTCCCATTACCCTGAGTGGGCTAAACTGCTGTCATGCCCACTTTGCAGCATGCACTGTTCTCACTCATTGACTTGTGTCCTCATTTCAAGCTGGACTGGATCACTTCATGACGTACGCTGCACACATTTGGATGTTTTCATATTTAACATTCTTTTTCAGTGATTTCTAGTGTTGAATGATATGGTTTTAAGACACCTCAGTGCATCACATCGAATGGTCATTTTTACCTCATCTTTCGCACTTTGTGGTGTGCTGTGTGTAAATATTTGGAATTTAACTGTAAAGATTCTCAAAATCATCACCATCATCAGTGTATGTGCACTGGAGGCTTCTAATTATACTAGATATTGGACCATGATTGATTGGCCAAACTAGTTGTGATGTCATAAAATCGTGCTTATGCTTGTGCTGTGCGTACACATCTTAGATAATAAGGAGAGACTTTCCCCCTTCAGCAGGTAAAAGTGAAAACAGCCTTCTAGTGTCAAAGTCTGCACATAAATCATTCTGTACAGTGAAACATCCGAATGAAGTAACAATAAGTAAAACACATTTTTCAGTGGAGGACGTTTAGTAATGTTTGTGTTGACTGAACCCTTTTTTTTAAAAGATTATTTTCCAGGCCTTCATGGTCTTCAATTGACAGGATAGAGTTGAAGACATGAGGAGAGAGAGAGGGGGGACGACACGCAAAGACCCATGGGTCGGAGCCGAACCCTGGCTGCCAAGGCCTACATGGGGCGCACACTCCACTGGGTAAGTTAGTGGTCGGCGCTGACTGAGACGTTTAATCATCTTTCAGTATTCTACAGTGCTGAAAAGGATCTATTGGTTCTTGTAAGTATCTGTGGGTCTGTACGTCTATTTTTTGTGAAGTTGCTTAATGTGTGCCCCTACACTCAACCTGGGATGTGAATGCAGTATAGATATTAGAAGATATATATAGAATTTCCTTATTTTGTACTTTTGGCTAAGGCTGATTAATATACATCCATGCATTAGCTTAAACTGACTCATTTCAATGAAGCAACATACAGGACAGCCATTACAAATATCTACACCGTGAAAGACTGGTAATGCTTCTGGGAAGTTGTTGGTGACGTACAGTATGATCATCCAGCTTGTGTAAATAAATCTTGCCTCAGTGCTCTGCTGCTGTCACGTCATGCGTGAGTATGGAAGGAGAAGGTAAAAAGCACATTTACAGAGGAGGATGAATTCTTTCAAACGTTGAGAGACATCTTATTTGAGCTTATGTCACTTTTTTTTAATTTTTTTTATATATAATTTTTTTTGTCAATGTTATTTCACTCGCTATTGTTGTGCCGTTCACTTTAACTTGTAGAGCACTTTGTTCGACTCCGGTTGTTTTTAAATGTGCTATTTAAATAAACTTGACTTGACTGAAAGACATGAATTTCACCAAAAAATAATCTTAAAAAAACTGTAAGTTGAGTCCAGGTCAGAATCAGAAGCGAGCTTGACAAAGGGTTAGGGGTTAGGGTTAAAACCCCTTGCATTTAGACGCAAAACATGGTAGAATTTATCGTTATCTGTCTTCAACAGATGATGGTGAGAATGCCTCAATTAGCAGCTATCAGCTCATACTTTTGGTGATTTCACTAGAAAGCACACATACAGCATGTGGTACAGCAGATAATGTGAAAAATCACTCTGATTAGACATTCTCCATAATTATAAAAAGCTTCCGCTCAAGCCTTTATCTAGCGAGCAGTGAGTTTGGAGCCACATTAACAATACAAGTGTGACTATAGCAATACATGCCAAAAGCAGTGTACTGAGTTTAAAATCAATGGGTAATTGTTACTGGTGTCCGTCATCAACAGTTTATTTTAGACTCCATGAAGCAGGCATTCCCTTTTAGCTGATGGAGTCCCTTTGAAGCTGCCATTAACAGGCTGACGTACAGTTTACCCTGATAAAAAGCCCCTACAGGATTTTACACTTTTTAACTTTGTCAAAGACAGCAATACATAAGGGTCTTTAAATCAAGGTACAGCAAAACAATCACACAAACATAATACTAGTCGGTTAATTCTCCGCTCTTCTCCAATACAACTGTGACAGACAAGGTCAATGTAATATGAATAGGTTTGCCCGTAACACACAATGCAAATTAGGATGAACTCGGTATAAATCAGATAATATATTAAATCAGGTGGGCATGAGTTAATACATTCTGGGAATAGTGTTAAATTGCCAAATTGGATATAATTTGGAGATAAAAATGTGAGTTTTCAAAAGACTAAACTTGTCAGAAGGCTGAAACACCAGCCAGACACATCGGAGCTATTTACTTCAAAGAAATCGTTTTTTCTACAGCCAGGAAAGAGCAGAGGTTGTTATATCTCACCAAATGATATTTTTTTTGAATGTTTAACACAGCAGGTGTGTAGTTTGATATAATTAATGGTCTGATACGCTGTTATCCCAAATTAGTTGACTTCACTAGAAATTTGTTGTTACACAAGGTTGTATTAACACAGAGCGGTAAGTTGATGCAGTAGACAAATCCAGTTTACTTTAGTAGTCATTACTAAAAATCATTAGTAAACATAGTTTATTTTTTTCTGGAGTCACGTTGTCTGAAATAAGATGTTAAGTTAAACATGTAAACAAACAACAGATATAAAAGATTAGGCTACTTATCACTACTAAATAAATAACTTCTTTGTATACAAATTATTTTCCTTTATGTTGGTATGAGTTTAAAAATGATATATTCAACATATTAGTTCCAAATATAACAAAGGAAAACTATCAACCCATTTTAGATTTGCGTCGGGTGCGAGAGTCATTTATCCCGCTGGTATAATAGCAACAGCGCCCGAGATCCGCACACAAAGCTACTTGCTTTTGGCGTTTGATACTTGCGTTTCAGATCGTTAAAATAGGGCCCTGAGACTCAATTAATGTGATTAAAAAGCTCCAAATGGCTGCGTAGGTGCTATGCTCAGTCATTTATTGAAGTTAATATCACAATACTACTCATTAATGTAGCTTTAAGTTAGTGCATAAATCAATATGTTAGTATTAACCTCATATTATTTCTTAAGCATAAACAATGACTCTTTGCAAACATCAAACATGAGTTTGTACAGCAACCGTTCTCTCAGTCAGATGAATACACTGTGGCTGTATGTATACTCAAATTCAGAATTGTCACATACTGTATTTATATGCACATACTAAACATCTTTTCTTCATTTAAAAAGTGCCTTATGTAAAAATAACATCAACCACGCACGCACGCACGCATGCACGCACGCACGCACGCACGCACGCACGCACGCACACACACACATACATAAGCCTAAAATACTGTCATAATCAGTGTACCTCATGCATAGTTCCCTAAACCAGCAGGAGCTAATACCTTATTATGGACTGGGTTGAGCCAATAAAGCAAATGGCTAAACTAATGGGAGGTCGATGTAAAAATACATAATTCATGTGGAAAGGGAATTTTTAATGGCCTTTAATGGCATGTCCTCATACGACTAACATCAACACTATGAGAAGAATAATGTGGATTGACGTTTCTTGATTTAAAAAGTTTGCTGTTCAACAGCAAACTCTGATGTCTCAGAAGTCAGGTTGTCCCTGAATGCATCAACAGCATTGCAATGTAATAACATAAATATTGCCACATAAACAGGGGCGGAGCCAGACGATATAAACATTCGGGGCTTAGCTCCAAGATTTTTGGAGATTTTTTTCCCAATTACGTCAGCTAAATGCACTATTTTTCAGGCTGTTTGAGATAATAGAATGCCTAAAATTCTATACACTATCTGGGAAAATGATGATAGTTACTCAGTAAAAAAAAAAAAAATCACCCAGTAGAGCCTACAACCTATTTTGTATTTAATTGTTCTCCAGCTGTAATGAATCCAAAACACCAAAAATGTTAAGGATGACTCATTTTCACCCCTGGCAACTAAAAAGAGGCAACCATTATCTGACTATTTTAAAGTTAGCCTACATAGGTAAAATTGGAATTTGGTGTAAACATCATTACTAATCTTAAGAGTTCAGTTCTGTTTAGTTTGTGCTTAGCTGATAAATTTGCTACATCAGAATCCATGAAATGGAAAAAAGAACAATTGAAGCTTTAACTGCACAACAAGGTTTATCGTGTATTTTTAAACAATACACAAGTATTAATAATGTAATATAATAAAACAATAAAAATCTGTTTTAAAACAAGAACAATTTATTAAGTCATGCATTTCAATTTATACAAAAATTATCCTTAACAGGTAAAATAGAAACTTAGAAAGAAAGCAATACAGGTGAGGATGAAGGCCAGGTGAGGAGGGTAGTGATGGTGTCGAGAGGAAGAAGAGCGGCAGCACTTCTAATAATCCTGCAAGAAATGATAAGCACAAATCAATCAGAGGCAAAACATACAACTAATAATCAAACAAACCTAACCTAACACCTTTTTAGGGGACATTTTTTGGCCTATGGCCTACCCCCCTGTGTACATGTCTCTATTAGCAACTAATTTCTCTTAATAACAACTAATAATGTTAACTCGCTAGCTAGCCAGCAATACAGTCACTTAACTCAAGTGTTACAACAGCGGATTCACAAACCTGCAACACTTGTCCGCGGTTCATCTGACGCTGCTTCTGAATCACTCTCCGGCCGGTGAGGTCTGTTACTAGTGTTCCTGTTCCGTATAAAAAACTTTGTTATATCCATAACTTCAGCCGGTTAGCCAGTAAGCTCGCGACACCGATGAAACATACAACATGACAACATGCATGACAACAATGTAAAAAATGTAGCTACTAATGCAGGATAGAAACTGGGTGATAAAATAAGATAAGTAGTTGTCTTGGCTCACTCTCTGTATATGATTGTTCAAGGTGGACCTATGTGTGTGAGAGAATATGATGGGAAGGGATTTTTGCTTTATTTGTATTAGTGACATGTTTATAGAAAGACATTATAAAACCTTCTAAAAAAAGATAATTTACAACACTGAATTTTCTTCTGATATGCTGCTGAATCAAACTGCATGCTCTCCACTGTTGGAAACAGATCAGTAATTAAAACCTGCAAGGTGATAGAAAAGGCGTTGAGTGCAGCAGCATGAAGCTTTATAATTTAAATATGTGTGAGAATGACTAACATAGCTGCCGGGCTTGAATATATTACGAACTTCCAATTGAATTATGTTATCAAGTGTTGAGATTAAGGGCTTTCAAAACTATTTTTTCAGAAGGTCCATCAGCCTTTACTCTGCTCACCAGCAGATAACATACATTAAAAACGTTCCTAACATAGATGAAAAGATGTGGTCAAGCATGGTGGCTCATTCATTACGCTAGATTACACACAGATTCATGATGTACAGTGTGTTCTTTGGTTTCTTTTTTTAATTGTTTTTAAAGTTAGGAATAGCTTATTACTTAGGGCCTAATTTGATTTCAGAAGGTGTATTTGGATTGTTTATTTTCCCAAAACAAAAGCCCAAAATAACAAATTAAGGGGGTAGTGATTTGAATTGGTCACTGAATCGGTACACTGTAAAACATTACAGACCCATTTAGTTATGTCCACTTATTTCTTATTTTTAACTGAACGAGCTTATACAAGTTGTGGATTTTGAACTCAACTTTATGAGTTTTTGAAAGTTAAACTTGCATTTATTCAATGGGTCGACTATTTTAATTTTTTGTCAGATATGTATGTGTTGATTGAACTTGGGTATGTAAGTTAAGTTATTAGTTGAAAAAAAAGCGGGTGTGTGTGTTGCAACAAAAAAGAGTTCTTCTTTCACGGCAAAGTTAAAGCATGGACACAATAAATTAATTATACACCGCAGATAAGTGATGTAGCCTATTCATATTTCAACTAAAATATAACACGTGTTGGGGCAAACAAGAAAGCACTAGTGCCACCGGCGGAGGGAGTACCTGTCAACAACTTGTGATTTTGGAATTTCACTCTTCTCAAATTGAAATGGAAAGTACTTTTCAAAAGTCAAACGTTTAGCTCCGCCCACATTTAGCCCAACCCCGATCTGCGTACTGCAGTCAGGTGCAATTGGTTCATTGGCTGGTCAATTCCCATGATGCAAGGTGGTAAATAGAGTTGTGTTAAAATTTGCTGAAAAGTTTGCAGTTTGTTTGAAATACAAATTTAACTTTATGAATTCCGTTTATTAAACATGTCTGCTTAGAATGTAGTGTTTTGTTGCCTGGTAATTGTCATTGTTGTGCTGGTTTACATTTGTAACCATGAGTTAAGTGACGGTTACGTTTGATAAGAAGAGCTGGAGTATTGCAGCGTTGGACTTGGAGCAGTAATAGGCTTCTTTCAGCTAGTAATCAGCAGCGTATTACTTCACTAGCGGACCTTTTATGTCAAGTGACGCAAGATCAGCGGCTTTAGAGGGTCTCCTATTTCGCACGGGTCCCCTGGGGCGGCCGCACCCAAGTGCCCACGCTATCTCCACTATAAATGTGGTTATGTTGTTTTAACTTGAAACTGTGAGTTGTAATAAAGCAGAAAAGTATGTCTGTTATACTAGGCAAGGAAGGTTTCTTGCATTATTAAAGAAAATAAATGATTTGTTTTAACTTAAAGTATGACGTTAAACCAAGTAATAAAAAAGTTAAATCAACTAAAAGAACAACTTTAACAAAACTAGAACACTGTAGTTACATCAACCTCATTAACTTTAATTTCTAAGTTGAAACAAAGGCAGTCTTCAAGTTGGGTCTTCGATTTTCAAGGCAGCAGGTGAACTTGCATTTCCAAGTTAAACTACCATGAAATGTCTTACAGTGTAGTGACCTGGAGTCTGCAATCTGCAGCTGCCGACGTCGGAAAAACACAGACGGTGTGTTCAATGAAACTGGTAATTTACAGCCTTGTGGTGCATTCAAAGTTATTGTTAAATGTCCTTTTCCCATCTCCATCCCTCCCATCTGGTAGGCTAACGTTAGCTGCTGTTGAGTATAGTGTTAACTAGCGTCACGTGCAGCGGTGTTTGTGTTGCCTGTATCGTCTGTTTCAGAGCATCAGAGAGAAGTGCAGACATATCAGTGGCACCAGATTTCGGTACCCAAGAATCAGAATCAGAATCAGAAAAAGCTTTATTGCCAAGTACGTTTACACAAACAAGGAATTTGTCCTGGTGTTGTAGGTGCATGTCACATTAAAGCAACACGCACAGACACACCGAGTCGCCATATGCGGCGCCATCACAACTCTCTCTTAACTCTCGCAGGGACAATACAGCATAACATGAGGAGAGGAGAGGGAAAAAAAAAGCAACTCTCAGACTATCCTCATAAAGATAAGAACAGTGTGGGAACAGGAAAAAACACCACAGCACGTAAGCACACAAGCAGTACATTTGCACTGCTGAACATAACATAACATAACATAAATGTACAGTTGCACATTTAGCGGCGAAGGCGTGGGACTGGGGAGGGGGTAGGTTGGGGGAGTTTGGCCTGCTGAGAAACGCACAGCCCGGCAGTCCTACTAGTGTCCCAGTCCGCAGAATGTTATAGCGATAACACAGCACGTTGCCGTGGTGACACCCTTGAACAGTCCAGAACCGATACGACAATCAGCAGGCAATGGGGAAGACGGGGGAGGAACCAAGAGAGTCTCGCTTGCAGAGCCCCAACAGGGTGACTGTTTGTTCCAAGAAACGGCCTTGGCAAGGCCGTTCAGGATAAGGGAGCCGAAAGATTAAATTTGTTTAGTCTACACGAATGGCTGCTCTAATTTAACATTCATTCTATTGTCCAACTGTACAATTGTTCAACTGGTCAATTTTTCTTTAGACCAGTTAATCAATTCCATGATTTTTAGGTATTTGTAGAGCCTTGCAGGGAGAGTCTCTAAAAAGTTAACAGACAACACAAGACAAGATAGCAAGCAGGGTAGGCCTGGGAGGGAGAGGGAGAAAAAGCGACCGCCTTCGCTGAGAGCTGGAAAGACCCTATTCAGGAAGAAGATTTGTATAAGTAAATGTTCCAATCAATGATCCAGGCAGCACATTCTCGTCTCCCTCCTTCATTTTACAGTCCAATGGTGGCTAGAACGGCTCTGGGTCAAACGTCAATATGGAATGGAGTAATCTGCGTTATTTTTTCTCAGATTAATTAATTGAAATTAACGCGTTATTTTGATAGCCCTACTTTTGCAACATGTGATCAAGCTCATTTATTAACCATTCAGAATTTATTCAACAGTTTTACCCTCAATTGTCAATGAAGACCTGGTGAATTGACACATAACTTCTGTGCCTGTCCCCAGCTAAGACTAATGTCAAATGGGAGGAAAAATTGAAAGTTGTTCCTAGCCCGCCTTTGTGTGCATTGCTTACATTATCTATCATTCAAAGCTTGACTTGCTACAATGTGCCCCTGAGTGATGCCTGGATCCCAAATTCACCAAGCAATAACCTAACATATTAGCTTTGATCTTTGACTTATCCCACACATTCAGCAAATAAGCATTCAATGTTTTGTGGTTGTGAGAATGGCACTGCTTGCTCAAAATGTCAGCACCAACAGAAAAGTAATCAAAGTCACACAAAGGACAAATCTACCTTTGCATCTCTTTGAAACATCACGCTAATATCTGTGAGGGGGGAATGAGTACAGACAGTTTTGTGTTCAATAATGAAAGCAAAGAGAGATTCAACCACCATCTTTCACAGATGTCAAGTTTGTGATAATGGCAGACGCTCTGAGATGAGTCCTTTGTGTGGATCCCATTTTAATAGCTATTTTAAATAAAAGCATATTCTGTATGTAGGAAAAGTGAATGATGTACATTGCCCTGCTGCTAATTCCATTCTGATAAATAGATTTTCTTCCTTTTTGCCATCCTAGCAACTCAGCTTTAAGGATGGTGATGTTGGTTGGTCAACCTGTCTGTCCTTCCCCACAGGGTGTTTTTTGATCATTCACAACAAAACAAAACATGCAATAATTAAATCCCCCTTTCAATACCATAGATATAGTGCCACTCGGCCAGCCATGCCAAAACACTTATTTATGAACTTCAATATTCAATGGAAAATAATCTTAAAATGAAATAGTACAATGTGGTGTCAACATAAGCACAGCGGAGCTCACTTCGCGGCGAAAACAAAATATTTTCACCCAGAAAACGCTTGTTCGTGTGAGTGTTTTAATCCAAACCACGATCTTTTTCCTAAACTTAACGAGTTGTTTTGGTGCCTAAACTTAACTGTCATCGCTGCATAATGATCACCTTTTCTGGCTAAACTCAACTTCCATGGCCCCTGAAAGGACCGTCATCTGGCGGTGCCTGTAGCCAGCTCGCAGTCACCTATTGGCAGCTAAACAACTGCCGCTGGTAGCCAGCATCCCGGAGCTCTGTAGCGGCTAAATACAACCAGCAACTGCTGCTTGGACTTTATCGTTCTATGGCACAATAGACTGTTTAAGTCACAGCGCTTAAAGGTGCAGTAGGTAAGACTTATAAAACTAACATTCTGTCATATTTGCTGAAACTGACCCTACGTTCCAGTAGAACTACATGAAGCAGGTCATTAAAAAAAAAAAAAAAAAAATCTGGCAAACTCTGGCACCACCTACAGCCTGTAGTGCGATTTGCAAAAATCCACCGCTCCCTATTCAGATGCACCAATCAGAGTCAGGGGGGGGTGTCTAACTGTGTGTCAATCACTGCTCAGGCACACACATTCATTCTCCCTTGTGGGGGGAGGGGCTTAGGAGACCGTTTTGGGCTTTAGTGGAAAGGGGGGAGGGACCGAGAAGTTGTCGATGTTCACATTTTTTGGCTAAGTCCTGGATCTTCACAATCCTATCTACGGCACCTTTAACTTAGTTAAAAATACTTCTATTTTAGGTATATAATATATGGTCTATTGATAAAATAGCCTTGATCACTTTGAGGGGGGGGATACATTTTCTAAAAGTAATTCAGCAGAGGCAGGGATATGTAGACCAGAAAGGGGGAAAGCCCACGCTCTCCTCGTCCCCGTTGGCGCGGGGTGAATTTGCGAAACCTGCGGCCTCTGTGTCGGGTTCCCAGGGCAGTCAACGCCGCAGACCCGCTGGCTCCTGCCAGGTTCGGCCTGGTCAACGCTAGATTGCTAGTGAAAATTTTTTTTATCCTGAATGATTTCTTCACGTCTCGTGGATTGGATTTCTTTTTTGACTTGACTTGGATGACTGTTGGTGAGTCTAGTGCTTTCTCTGAATTATTGCTGCATGACTGTTGTTATTTTAACTCCAAACGGATATCAGGCAGAGGAGGAGGAATAGCGACTGTCTACAAGAATGACTATAAATGTAAACAGCTATCGCTAGAATCCACGCACACAAGCTTTGAACTCAGCTTATTTGAGCTGGGTTGCTCTCACACAGTGCTGTGTGCAGTGGTCTATCGGCCTCCCAAATATAATAAGGATTTTATACATCACTTTGCCGGTCTTTTGGCTGAAATCATGCCTAAATATGACCGTGTCCTTATTGTTGGGGATTTTAATATCCATGTGTGCTGACAAGCCAATGGCAAAAGACTTCTTATACCTTATTGACTCTTTTAATCTTGTGCAATATGTGTCTGGCACACATGAACGCGGGCACACACTTGATCTTGTCTTATCCTTTGGTTTGCCTGTTATTAACTTAGAGATCTGCGATGCAGTGTTTTCTGACCACATGCCTGTATTATTTGAGTCTGTTCTTGCCTGTAATACATTTAAGCCTTGCGCTGCTGCTAGGCGCTGTCGGATAATTAACCCTTCCACTGCTGTTCAGTTCTCATCTGTCTTCAGTCAGAATAGTGCCATACCAGACTTTATTTGTGATGATCCAGAGGAGCTCAGCTCATGGCTTAACTCCACTTGTCAAATGGTTATAGACAGGTTAGCTCCACTGAAGAGAAGGCAGCCTAAAGCAAAAGCGGAGCCCTGGCTTAAAGGACAATTCCGGCACAAAACGAACCTAGGGGTTAATAACAGATGTTATTAGATAACTAATTGATTGTGTTTATAGCTTGAACGAAGCTAGCGCGGACCGCTGATTAGCTTACAACGCTAGTATTCGGGGCACAGGGAAAGAAAAAATAAATCGCTATTTTGTACCACTAAAAAGGCTCAAAATATCACCAAACTTCAACGGTAGCAAAATGAGGGTCCCTACATGTTAACCGAAGCATTGAGAACTTTGTAAGTGTACAGACAGTTTATTGAACGAAGAGCTGCGGGAGCTCCGTGAAAGGGCTACGAGAGAGAGAGCTATGCTGCAACAGAGCCCCCGAATACTAGCGCTGGAATTGTCCTTTAATGACACAGTTCATGCTGTAAGACGTGAGTGCCGTAAAGCTGAGCGCAAACTGCATGTGTTGTTTCAAAAAGTACAAGATTGCTGGCGTCATTATCAGACAACAAAAAGGCAATATCTATCTGAAATTATTTTGTCTAACTCTAACAACCATCGTACGTTGTTCAAAACTATTGACTCTGTTCTTAATGGCCAGCAAATTGCCTGTGTTGACGCCTCTCATGCTGTGTATGAACAATTTCTTCACTTTTTTACTATAAAAGTCACTTCTATTAGGGCTAAAATGACACCTTCTACTTATGATTCTTCCATCTCTGTTGTCTGTTCTTACTGTTTTTGGAAAGTTTGAACCTGTTACTCAGTCTGCACTACAGAAGATTGTTTTTGTCATCACTTGATGCCCTCAGGTTCTCCAAGTGACAGTGTCCCTCCTCGACTTTTTAAGTATGTTTTCCCTACTATATGTCCATCTGTTCTTGCAGTTGTTAATAGTAGCCTTTCCTCGGGTGTGGTCCCTGAAAATTTTAAAAATGCAGTAGTCCAACCTCTAATTAAAAATCCTGGACTCGATCCTGCAGATCTAGCAAATTTCAGGCCAATATCTAAACTACCTTTCCTATCTAAAATACTTTAAAAGTTGGTTTACAGTCAATTAATGGCCTTTTTGGAAGAACACAACATTCTTGAAGTCTCTGCACAGCACCGAAACTGCTCTTTTAAGAGTATTTAATGATATATTTTTAGCTACTGACTCCAGTGACTGTGTTGTTTTGGTGCTTCTTGATCTAGCTGCTGCATTTGACACGGTGGACCATGAAATCCTGATTTCTCGTTTGGAGCAGTGGGTGGGCATCAAGGGCGTAGCTCTCAGCTGGTTCAGGTCCTATTTGGAAGGTCGCACTTTCTGTGTCAGCTGTGGTGACTCGGTGTCCTCCTCTGCTCCTCTCTCGTGTGGGGTCCCACAGGGCTCAGTTTTAGGACCTCTTCTTTTCTCTCTCTATTTGCTCCCGCTTGGTTCCATACTTAGGAAGCATGGCATTCTATTCCACTGCTATGCTGATGACAGCCAGATCTATGTGCCCCTTAAAAATAGCAACTCTCTCAGACCACTGCTCGAATGCCTGGATGACATAAAGGCCTGGATGGCTTCTAACTTTTTAAGTTTTAATGAAACAAAAACGGAAGTGATGGTTTTTGGTGTCCACACTGGGATCCCCTTTGTCGACCTGGGTCCCTTGGCTCAATATGTCAAGCCAACCGTTATCAATTTAGGGGTTAAAATTGACTCCGATATTAAGCTTGACAAACAGATTGGGGCAGTGGTTAAAGCAGGCTTTTTCCAACTATGGCAGTTAGCCAAAATAAAGCTGAATCTTACGAGGCAGCCCCATTTTAGCTTCACTCCACTGGTTGCCCGTATATTTTAGGATCCATTTTAAAATGTATTTACTTGTGTTTAAATCCTTAAATGGTTTTGCCCCATCCTACCTGTCCGAGCTGCTTCACCCCTACACACCGACCCGCTCAGTCAGGTCAGCTGAACAACTGCGCCTGAGTGTCCCTAAAACGAAGCAGAAACTTAAAGGGGATCGTGCCTTTGCTGTGGCAGCTCCAAAAATATGGAATGACCTACCTCTGCCTATTAGACAGGCTTCTTCACTGTCTAATTTTAAATCTCTTCTTAAAACCCACCTTTTTTCCTTGGCCTTTCCCAACAGAGGCTGACATTTTTGTGCAAAAATGTTTACTGTGATACTGTTTCATGTTTTAAATGTTAAATGTTTTAAATATTTTAAATGACTTTGACTTCTACTTTGTTCTGTACAGCACCTTGTGCAATGTTTATTTTTTTTTTTAAAGTGCTTTATAAATAAATGTTGATTGATTGATTTAACCAGAAGCTTGCTTAATTACTGTAAATAAGATTTTTGCACAGACTTGAGTGTGTGGATGCTTTTTTCCCCATTAGTTTTATAGTTTCTAGTTCTATAGTTTGCGCCTCAACTATGCCTCATACTGGGGGACTGGTGTTTTGTTTCTCTATTTATTCTCTCTCGGAATAACACACATTTAATTACAGTTGTAAAAATAAGTCCAAACCTATTCATTCTGTTTACTGGGAACATTTTGTTATTTATTTAGAGCATTTTCACACCACACAAAATACACAAAAACCTTTTCTTACCTCCCTTTTCCCTCCCAAACCCATCCCTACAATCTCCAGCCTGTCAGTCTGTCACCAGTGTCTCAGAGGAGGTGTAACACCGCGACCACTTTTGGCATGCCATCTTATACAGTATTGAAAAGTTTAACCACACTTGCGACTGCTTTATCAGCATAGCTCTGACTCACAGTGACTTGAACAAGCTGCAGAGGAGACTTAGTGTTCCTCCGTCTCCACGGCAGCTCCGCTGTCCACTCTGCGCATCCTTGTGGTACTCAGTGGTACCAGAAATTTGATTTGTTGAATAGAAATGTTTGACCTTACAAGTTGACAAAGAGCGATTAAAAAAACTAACAAGCTTGCTGTGATGCTAGTGAGGCTATGAAGATTCAGTTACTCTCAACAGGATGAGCAGGTGAATAACGGATGACGGATGGACAGACGGTTAGGCGGATGGATGGATGTAAATAACAGAATGGTACTTCCTCCATTGCACCCTCAAGACAAGCTTTGTATCTTAGCCCCACAACTGGTAAGGCTGTAAGAGGAGCAAAAATGTGAGTACAGAATGTTGCTTCATCTATCACTCTTGTTTGTGAAATATAATGGACTTTGCAGCCTCTAGGTGCTGCTAGTGGGGCTTTAGGCTTTTACTCTTGTTCCATTTGGAGTCAATTTCCTGTAAGAAGCCACAGGAAAAGACCAGACTGGGGCCACTCTTTTAGATGTAGCTAGATGGTCTCTTAAGGTCAACTTCAGCCCCTACAGGTTTGTCAAAGTTACAAGTCAGTTACTGTATAATGCCACAATTCCTTTCTGCTAACAAGAGAACAGCAGGCAAATAGGCACTCTCTCCATCTGTCTCTCATTCTGTCAGACACACAAACAAAAATCCCTAAGGTAGTACCAGTATGTTCGCTCTATGCTGTCTTTGTTTTGAAGACCCCTCTTCAAAGATCCATGAAAAAAAACAATGAGAACTGTCAAGCATTTGCATAATTCTGGCAGCTAACGTTGGCAGAAGAATTTGAGTTCTCATCCGTCATGGATTGGTGACAATGAATTAAACATTGATTCTTGAATGCTATGGGCCTTTAAAGGTAGCTGAGAAGCATGTATGTAGACGCGTTCACAATAGGCGGTTCTAGTAGACACATAAGAGAAAGACGGAGTTCAGAAAGGCCTATTTCCATTGTCTGACATGAAATGGTAAGATGTATCCAGACAGATTTTGATTGAGGCCCTCGCCACTGTCAGTGAAAAGCTTTACATCAGATAGCCTATCTGTCTGGGCTTTGTTAGAGCCAGGGGAAAATAGAAAGGCACCAAGAGCTTACACAAGCCAAGTTTTTTACAAAAAAATGTATCCATCTCATCAATCTAATTTACGTGGTTGGACCATAAGAGCATGCCAGCCGCACAAACTTCCTTTGTCCTAATGAAATTATATTAAACGCTAAAGACAGCTCTGTCACAAGAAAGGACAAACAGAAATGTATTAAACATTCCCTTCCAGTCAAAGAAGGTAAGGCCCTGTTATTTAAGCTTGGTTGCATTCTGTGATGTTATCGGTGGTGCAAATATGAGCAAAACCAGCAGAATAAAAACAGAAACAGTGGGCCTAATTAAACATATGGAGCTGTGTAGGTTGTCCATGTACCAGCCATATATTATAAACCTCTTAGTGTTATTTCAGAGCAATGAACTTTTAGTTCACCACTTAGATCCAGCAGGCTATAAACAAAATAAATAGAGGGGAAACACTTGTTCAACATCATTGTAAAAATAAGCAACCATGTCCTCTACACCTTCAAATTGGCTCAGCTACAGTATTTTGTTTGCCAATTGGCTGTCACTGGTTATAATTCACTAGTCAAAGTTTGTGAAATATTCATAGCACAATGCCACAACACCCAGTTAGCAGGAGATTCAGTAGAGGCATTGTTTCTTTCTTTTTTCTTGTTACTTTAGCATACATTGGTAAATAGCATGTTGTACTAAAATCACCTCTCAGGATTTCTCAAAGTCACATTTTTCAGCTACCTCTCACTTTTGGTGTCAATGAAATGGTGATGTCATATGCAGGTTTAAATAAGGTTGCAAGGATGCTTTTATCTTTTTTCACCTGGACGACTGTTAGTCGAATTAGTAGAGAATTAGTGGAGTGGAGAGCCTTTGTGAATGTTTGACATGTGTTTCTGTTTTAACTGTCGCACCCCCATTTGCTTTTGCTAATCTGTCTTTTACCCTCCTAGAGTTTCATGATTGTTGTTATTGCTTTTCTTTGCTTTTCCCTCTATTTTTATTGCTTGCTTTTTATTGCTGTTTTTCCTTGTAAAGCACTTTCTAACATGTTTAAGGAATATGTAAATAAAGATTAGTACATCTGCAAATCTATTGCAGTTAAGTTACGGAAGATGTGAGCTTGCAAATTCCCCCTCTATAAAATGGCTACTAATATTTCATTGCAATTGACTGACATCAAATGTGCCATCTTAAGAGATATTAAGGTTTTGTGATCCCTAAGGGAAAGCAATTAAGAGAAGAAACAAGGAAGGAATACAAGGACATTTGAATTTAAATAAGAATAAGGCAAACAAGGTGCATTTTTCATAATAGTTACAGGCACTACTCTGGTCTCCATATGTCTTGAACATAAAAAATGTATTGGTATTGGCACCAATACTAACGCCTGTTGTGTGGAGCTAAACTCTAAAATAAAACATAAAAGAATGATCCAGTTCCACTCAACTGGAAAAAAAGACCATTGGTATCAGATCTGTTGGTATCGGTCACTAGACAAGTATCATCATCACTATCAGTAGAGGAAAATAAGGATTGGTAGAGCCCCATAAAAAAGCCAGGGTGCTACAGGATGAACTGCAGTAAATGCTTGCTCATGGCCTCATATCATCAGAAGCCACGATGTGTCCTTGGTTTCACACTGCTACCCATCACTGGTGTCCATTATTTTTCTTTTAGAGATAACTCCCCCATTGAATTAAGTACCATGAGTAAATGTGACTCCTCGGCCAAAAAGAGCTCACTGTGGAGCCCTTCTTCAATATTTCAAGTCATTAAATGAAAGTGTCCTCAATAATATGTCCTTCACTGCAGTGAAATTCCTAGCTTTACTGTACATACATTTACATACATGTTTGCTGTAGGCATGCATGGGCCTGCCCAGTATATGTCCATATTTACATCCAATATCAGTGTGCAGTGATAACACAGTGGTGTTTCCTTTATTTAGTGAGGTACAAAGAGCTAGGATGGTGGATGGGCGTGTACAGCGTCCACTGCCATGCAAAAGACCGGAGTTTGCATCCTGCCACAGACACAAAATTTCTATTAACTTTCCTGGGAATGTACATGGAAAAGCCTGCGAGTCACTCACCCCTGTGATTCCCTCACTGTGTCTTCATCACACCAACCCAGTCTGACTGTATCCTACACATATGCTCAAACACACACACACACACACACACACACACACACACACACACACACACACACACACACACTCTCCCATCACATGCAATGCTCTCCCTTTTACATTCTATTTCTACTGCACACACTATCCTTCTTAAACACACTACATATCATTTTGTGGGTTTGGTCCAGAAAAGTCCCAGAATTGGACCCGCTGTTGGTTTAAATAACCATTTCCTTGCAGCAGAACAGATTCCCAGGTAAATTCCAATGGGTCTTAGGGGGGCACGTTGCTTACTTTTAATAAAGTCTACACCAGATGTGAAGTTCATTTTGAGCAGATACAGTACGTGGACATAGGCTACTGAACATTCACAAACACGTGCAGCCACTGTAGAGCCTTTGCTTTGAGATTAACCCTCCAGAAGAAGAGGAATCTCCTCATCATGAATCCCTCTTGATGATTCAGGTCTGGTAAAGATCCTGACAACAGTCAGTCAATACAAATCACTCTGTACGCAGCTATAGGCTATTGTTTTCTCTCTTACATAATTAAATCACCTTCTGATTATCATACAGTATTCGAGAAAAACAGTAATTGGATTGGACACATTGACAAAAAAATTCTAGAAAGATACAGATGCATAGATGCATTATAGGCTACTATATGTCTATGGAATCATCAAGCCCAGACTGTATCTTATTACACGCAGTAAAATAGTTATACTCAGCACAAAGGTGGAGGCAGTGTAGGTGCTCTGCTTAGGTTTACAACGTTGATGAGTGCAATGTTTAAAAGCCAATTAAGATGACAACTGAAAATGTATGCCATATCAATTGCACCTAATGTGCACGTACACATAAAGCGCCCGTCTATAAACTACTTTCCAATTTCGGTTCATGAATTCAGAAACTGCATGACAGCCTTACTGTCAATAAATGTGCAATCTGCAAAATATTAACTTACCCGGCTTCCGTTGCAGAGAATAAATGATAGAAGAAACCAGGCAGTGGCAGAGGAACATTACATTCCCTAATGTCCATTCACAGCTCAGCGACGTTCACGCCGACACCCGTTTACAGTGTCGACGGAAAGGTTGGGGGGGGGGGGGGGCGCAGACGGGAGCGCGCTTACTGGCGATAGCTAGAGCTCAGAGCGAGGTGCGTCAGTGAGGAGGAGGTGTGAAGACAAGATAAGTGTAATAACAGACCTCCAGCAACCAAGGCTAATAAGGAGACAAGCGCTTTTACTAGCAAGTCAAAATATAATTTTCTGTGATAGGCAACTTCATAAAGGTCGCATGTGTGTCAGTGGTTCATTGTGACCGTATTTTAATCTCACAATATATTATTCATGAAGGTTAATTTGGGATTCCATATGGTGGAACTGGGCTAAAAAGAGATGTCAAATAGAGGATATTTAGTGCAGTTTAATATATGTGTAATCATACACAAATATGAATGTAGTTTTTGACTTTGAAAGCTATTGAAAACTAATAGTTTTAAGCCCCTTATGTTACTATCCCCAACAAGTGATTTCCTACCTTTTCTAAAAGTTCTTATATTTTCATAATTCCTAATATAATACATCTTTGTGATCAATCTTTCAAGTATTTAATATGAAAAGGATAAGTCAACATTTGTTATATTTAAGCAATAGGGGATTCAGAAGAATTCCTGAGGATAAATTAAGACACTTCTTCATGTAATCAAGAAGAGGGGAATTACACCAAACCTTTACCAAGTGTTCCACTCAGTCTGACATAATCTATTGACAAACTCCTGAATGTCCTCGTGTGATGTACATGTTTAGCAGGTTAGGCGGGATTCAAGTTGTTTTTGGACCTATATTTGTGTCGAACATGAGAGGGGTACATAAAAATGCCCTTTAGAAGAGGATGTGTGAATTTAATAGCAATACACAATGTGTGAAATGTGCACCTTGCTCACATTAGCAAGTTAGTTCACAGTAACACATTCCCTTATTTCACAGAGAAAGTGTGAAATCTGTGCAGGTTTCATCCAGAGGCAATGGGAAGGTTAATTAAAGAGTTGAAACAAAGAAGGCACCATAAAATCCTTTAATGCAAAAGGAGTTGATGTCATTTTGGTTACATTAGGGGCTTGTTATAAAATGAGCTGGTTCCTGTCTTTGAGTTGGAGTTGTTGTGTTACATTTTCCATCAATCTCTCAGCTCACCTCCCATGAGCGCTGCAGCTCTCTGCTGTTTATTGAGCTGGGTGTTATGCAAATGAGTAGACACTATGTTGATGTTCAAATTCCCTTGATTCACTGTTAGGATGTAGATTGGGTTTTTTTTAGCGTGCTATGGAGATAAAAATGTGGACAGTTGGGTGTGATGTGTGGGCTGATGTGCACTGTGGATTGACAAGAGAGAGGCCAAAAGAACCCAGCAGACGATAACCGATTCATATTCATGCTTATATTGTTTGGGAAGTAAGTGCTCACTCAAAAATGAAATATGTTTATAATAATGCAGCCACAGCTAGAAAATTCGAAAACTGTAACTTCATCATCATGTATCATTATTGCTCCTCTCCTGTGTTTGAAGTGCATTTAAAAGCTTTCAGATTTATGGTCTCTGCCAGGAAGTAATCCTTCAAAAATATGCTGCCTTGTCACATCTGTGTCTTCTTACTCGGTACATTTTGTGTTTGCTGGGGAAGCAATTATTTCAAGCAAGGTTTGATTCCAATAAATGTAGTATTTCAAACATAACCAAAAGAAAATAAATGCTAAAAATGGCAAATCTTATATATATATATATATAATGTTATTGTAAATAAATAAGTAATCTCTAAACACATTGTGATTAAATAGCATAACATATGCTATTAAAGAACAATTCCGGCGCAAAACGAACCTAGGGGTTATTAACAGATGTGTACCCACTCTGTCGTTCTCTGGGACATGTTTTCATGCTAATAGAATGTGTTTTTAGCTTGAAACAAGCTAGCGCGGACCGCCGATTAGCTTACAACGCTAGTATTCGGGGCACAGGGAACGTAAAAACAAATCGCTATTTATACCACTAAAAAGGCTCAAAATATCACCAAACTTCAACGGTAGCATAATGAGGGTCCCTAAATGTTAACCAAAGCATTGAGAACTTTGTAAGTGTACAGACAGGTTATTGAACGAAGAGCTGCGGGAGCTCCGTGAAAGGGCTACGAGAGAGAGAGAGCTACCGGTAGTCAATGCCGCAACACAGCCTCGTACTTTGGGAAACTGGTGGTGTACCTGGGGACATTGTGAAGCTATGGCCACTGAACAGGAGTGTCTGTGTTGCACGGAGTGTGACCTGTTGCGTCGCAATGCCCAAGAGACGCAGTGTTTTGTACAGTCTGAAGATTTACCCTTTCTAATAAACAGGGCTGTACTTGAAACTTTTTCAGCGAACCAGACCGGAGGGACCAGATGGACAGTTATCCACTGAGTAAGTACACTAGACAAGTTATGCAGAGTGCGATTATTTCAGATATATTGAGCAAATTGCTTTTGATTTTAGTTTGCATCGCCAGCTGTAAGTCATGACTGGTTTCCAAGACGGATGTAAACATGAACGTAAGTGTCTTTATAATCTATCTTTTCAATAAACTGTCTGTACACTTCTCAATCAGTTCTCAATGCTTCGGTTAACATTTAGGGACCCTCATTATGCTACCATTGAAGTGTGGTGATATTTTGAGCCTTTTTAGTGGAATAAATAGCGATTTGTTTTTACGTTCCCTGTGCCCCGAATACTAGCGTTGTAAGCTAATCGGTGGTCCGCGCTAGCGTCTTTCAAGCTAAAAACTCATTCGATTAGCATGAAAACATGTCCCAGAGAGCGACAGAGTGGGTACACATCTGTTAATAACCCCTAGGTTTGTTTTGCGCTGGAATTGTCCTTTAAAGGTGCTCTAAGCGATGTTGGGTGACGTCACTTCTTGTTGACGTTCGAAGTATTGTCAAACAAAACGGAGGCTAGATCGCCCCTCCCTCCTCCTCATCCCGTCCCCTCCCTTACACACACTAACCCCCCAACCCCCACCCCCAAATCCTTCTTGTCCTTTATTGGCTGGAACACTGTTTGTTATGTTTCGTGCAGGTTGGCGCAGTTTGTTTTTGTTGCCGTTTGTGGAGCCTGGGCTGTCTACAGAAACAGGCGTTTTTTTATGTGTTCAGGGGACGGGCAGCTCGCGGATAGTGAGGAGATGTTTTCTGAATGTGAAAAAAAATGTTGTAGCCTAAAAAACGCGTGACATCGCTTAGAGCACCTTTAACATTTGAGAGGTTAGTGCATGCAGGGGGTAGCACAGAGGAGAGAGAGAGTAAATGTGGAGAGAGGAAGGAAATGTAACTATTTTTTAAACTTTCCCTCATTTTAACCAAATGTTGTAGTTGTCTCTTATATCTATTAAAATAAGAGCATTAATAAAAAGCTGCAATCCGTAACTTTATGCATATTCAAACAGTGCAAATGTCATCAACCAACCAAGTTAGACAGCACAGGCATTTCAATCAGGAGAGACTTCGTTGCAGATATGCAAAGATTTATTGTACATAAGCATAATATGAAATGTAAAGAGTCTTTGGGGATTAGACTCCATCATTAAGAATATTTTAAAGGGGTACAGAAGCCAGACATATTCCCCCCGATGGAGCCTAGACACTAGTGATGGTGGAGAGAGAACCCAGAGACCGAACGAAGGACCTGTCTGCGGGAAAGGGACTCAGGTTGCAATGGTTGACGATGCCCGGAAGTGGAAGGAGAGGAGGAGGGTTGCACGCTTGCCTGAAAAGACAGCTGATAGCAAGGAGAGAAGACATTTAAAGCAGGATGTCATGCTGTGATTGGATCATGAATTTTGTGGCCAATTCTGGTTGGTTTACTGAAGAGTGAATGCCTCTTAACAGCTGAAAGTTTAGGGAGAGATAGTGGTGATTGAAGTAATTTAGAAGTCTTCCTGAAAGAATTTGTGCTGAGCTTCATTTTCATCAGGACACCCACAACCTCAACAGGAGTATTTAGATCATAATGTTGCATTCTACATGATTCGACATACAGGTAGATATAATAATCTAATGGCCTTTATGTTTGATAGGACAGTTTAGACAAGGAAGGGGAGAGAGAGGGGGAATGACATTCATCAAAGCGGTGCAGGTCGGAACTGAACCCATGGCCACTGCGTCGAGGACTAAAGCGAGCGGTATACTCCCCATTCCCGACCTGTCGCATGGTAACGTTATGGGAGCGCCGTTACTATTTATACTCGTGCGTGGTGGTCGCGAGCCACTAGTTACAGTCGACTCCTAAACAGAGGTGTCGCAACTGAGGAAAGGCTACCGACTTTGCTATTTCTACGAACTAGAAGAAGAAGAAAAAGGTAAACAATGGCAGAACTGGCAGCAGCATTGACGTCAATGTCAACAGTGGAAGGAAGAACAGCTGCTTTTGAGCCTGCTTGCAAAGAAACGAAGAAAAAGAAGGTGGAATGTTCGTCCTTTGAATAACGCCAGACATAAATATGGTGAGTTAAATATCCTCGTGAAACAAATGAGGATGATAGACGAAGAGAAGCACTTTGAATACTTCAGAATGTCTGCACAACGATTCGATGACCTACTTCGTCGGATCAAGCCTTTCATTCACCATAAAAGAACTCATCTTAACCAAGTTTACAAGAGAGACTTGCAGTCACTCTGAGAGTCCTAGTCGCGCACTTTAAATCCTGCCGTGCCAGCGAGATCTACGACATTTTGACGTCACATTGTCGCGCAACAGTTCGAGAACGGCGACTGTAAAGAGGCCTTAAGCCTCTGTAAATGGGCGAACGCTCTACCAGGTGAGCTACCTAGGCACCAGCTTTGAGGGGTTTTAATCCACGATAATATTCATGAGTTTTAGTTTGACTAATTTTCCTGTCAACTAAAAAAAACTGTAGTTCCATCCTTCACAGCAGAGAACCAAAAGTATTTGCCTAATACCTTCAAACTGCTTCTAATTATCTTCCCATCTTTATTGCTTCATTGTTTTGAAACACTAAACCTTCCCACTCACACCAATGTTCATTCTGTAATACAAAGAGACATAATTAGGATCCGTTAATAGAGGATTGACAGTCACCCTTGTTGTTGCTAATTAGCAATGAAATTTCATTTCTTATCTTGTCACTTTTAAAGATGAAACAGCTGAAATAATGAACTATGATCACTCCACAAAAACAGCCAGTTGAATTCTGTCTTGCTTATTAACAACATTGCATCTAAAACAAAATATAATTCTATGTGTTTCCTTAAACAAAATATACATTGTAATAAGGTAGAAAGCAGCGGATAAAAGCCAAGGCTTCTAATTATTTCAAGCTTGCAACAACAAAATAAAAATACAGGATTTGCATGTCTCCTCTTAATACAGTACATTACTCACTCCTTTATGCTATCATGCAAGTTATGCAACAAGGTCAGCAGATTTGCCACTCAAGCTCTGTATTCTGCAAGATTATGGAACTGTGTTGTCTGCTGTTCATTTAGCTAGGATAGAATAGACAGCTTGGAATAACAAGGGGTTACATCAGTATGGCCTTCTCACTGAGAATCCTATGTTTTATTCAGTGCTATTTTTGTTGCTATACAATATGTTTGTCTTGTTGTGAAGATTTGAAACGGGGAGACAAAAAAACAGAGGAATTGTCTCAAGCTGCAAAGCTATGTAGCACAATAGAAATGATTGAGAACATTTTAGGTAATTAAGCTGGAATAAGAAACGACCCACTTTTATAAGAGATAGCAAAAAGCCTTTCTGTACTGTATGTAAGTAAAAACACATCCGTATCTACTCACCTTTCCAATGGAGAGACCAGCACTTTGCATTCATCACACTGTGGAGGTTGGAAACCCACAATCTTAAAAAATAAGCATCTAATGATTTTATATAGTACACACATTCTCCATTCCACATCCTGGGAAATATTCCTGAAATTAATGCAAGCAGGACTTATGCTCATGTTTCACAACTACGACTTATCTTTAGATAACAGGAGAACAAACTTGCACAGAGAACATACATCTGCATACACAAGGAATCTGGGTGAACATTTGAACTCAGGAACTTGTTACTGTAAATTGTAATCACTTAGTCACAATGTCAGACTTCTCACATGTGTAGATTTTAAGCAACCTCTAACAAAAGCTTGAGAGAAGTAAGGGAGGATGCTCTATAGGTGTTTGGCATCACTTTCATGATTCATGTCGGTGTTGATATCTTTTTCATTCCTCTGGCTTTGTAGGTTTTTGATGCAAAGTAGGAGTTGGGTGGATGCATAGTATCAGATCAGTACAAGATGCTGAAGTTGTGATGACACCCCTGCAGTGATGGCAGCCTCTGTGTCACAACACAGCTCTAGGGCTCATTTGAATCATCAGAGTGTTTCTGCGAGCGTGTGCCTCGTGTCAGATCTGATCCACATGTAGATTTAAAAGAAAATGATGATCTGCATTTAGCATTGTTTCAATTCTTTCTTTTGTAGACACACTTTTAAACTACTACTGTGTGGCTTCAGTGATTTCACCTGAGATTCCACAAGAGCAATAAATTGGAGGTTTTAGGGAATGAAGGATCAGTTGGTAAAAGAGCATTCAAATATCATTTTTCTGAACTTCAATCCATTAGTTCCAAAACAAACCAGCTATTTCACCACCTACACAATTGCAAATCAAGAGCAACACAAATAATTCGAACCAAATGTTCTATCCAGAGTGTGGGAACAGTAGTGAAGGTAGACTGTGCAAGGCAACCTTGGGCCACACTTGTAGAATATGAGAGAACTGTGCTCTCCATTATCAGCTATTAGTCATTAAGAGAGACAGATGGGTGGCACGGCTTCTTCAATGCCATCACGACATAGTCATTACCCAATGAATTCCAGCCCTCTGGTTTGCGGTAAAGCAGGCATTGGTAGAGCTGGCCAAGGCAACAATGACACATGATGCATTCTGAAGGCTGCAACAAAAGATCTGCACTATCTTCTTTTGTTTGGGCTTTCAAAACAGAACAACTTGCACCACCATGATGTTGTTCCCTGGCAATCATTGCTGTGCTACCTATACTAAAGTTAACGTGATTTAGCCACAAGTACTCCAAACCATACAACCACATGGGGCATTTGTTCCTACCCTTTAATACAACCCATAGTTGCGTTTTATAAATTAGCGCTCCCTCGCAGTGGCAGGAAATTCCAACTTCATACCTAAACACAACGGTCAGGGTTTTAAAGACGTCATTAAAGCCATGAAACGGTCGCAGTTTGGTTAGGTTTAGGCAACAAAATGACTTAATTAAGTTCAATAAAAGATTGTGGTTTGGATTAAAATCAGTACATTTGTTACATACTTCACTTCTGTGAGTACGTACATGACACGTGACAGAGAAGGTGACAAAGTTATGTTTCCTACGTAAAGTTTATTTTAAAACGGGATACATAGTCTCCTGGGTGAAAGTCCTTTGGAAATAGTGCATTCATTGGAGACTTTTTAACTGCAGGTCAACACACATTTTGTAGACGGTTTTGGGATTTACCCAAAATAAACTGGCCAAAAATGAAAGCAACAGCAACAGCAGTTTAGAGGTGTAGAAAAGCAGATGTGTGGCATCCACAGGCAAGTAAAGTTATTGCTGCTGTAGTTTTACAAATGGGCCATCTAAAGATAAAGCTGCATTCTTTTTTAGCTAAAACCCAAACAATTATAACAGTATTGATAAGTTATGTAAGTAGCTGAAATGATATATATATATATTGGTGTGGCAAGGTTTTACATGAGAGCAGCATGTCCCTGAAAAAGTAAGAGAAAAAAGCTCTAATTAACTTTGGATAGGATTATGAAACTGTGAGAATATTGAAATACACACACACACACACACACACACACACACACACACACAGGGGTGTACACAGAAACGCACAGAAAACCACAAAAAATGTCTTCTGAAATGATTTTTTACATTTGAAATTAAGCCAGTTCCCCACATTTCTGCCTCAGGCTTTGAAAGAATTGGTGGGGCAGCTCTAGAGGCAGATTCACACACAAATAAATCATGATTTTGCAAACACAAAAAGCACAGAACACGGTGAATCTTTAAATCTAATTCAGAGGTGATGTTGTATTGCAACTCTTGCTGTTTGCTTTGCTGCTCTGATGTGAAATATTTGCATGAACAGCTTTCATTCTCAAAATCTCCTTATACAACACCACCACCACCACCACCACCACCACAAACCACAGCTTCAAAAATTACCAACAAGCTGAATCACACCACTCTGGCTCAGCCTCAACAAAAATCGAATATTATTAGCTTTATAGTGCAGGGCAATTGCATTTTGATCGCATTATACTGTGCAGGCATTGACACATGCCACATTTCCTACAGTATTGTAGCTCAATAACGAGAGTGTTTTTTTTATAGTTTGGGTAAAAACATCCCTTATTTTCTCTCTTTTGCTCAGACTTGTAATTATAGTTTGATTAGTGTAAGCATTGTCATAGACGTGGAGGGCATGAATGTTCTTCTGCCTTCATTTAAACATTGTGACAAGACTAATACTGTAGTCTACAGCCACTGTGAGGCTGTACTTGGGCATAGTGGTGCTTTGAGCATGCTAACATGCTAATGTTAAGAAGATATAATGTTTTCTATGTTTACCTTCTTATGCTGTTGGCATGCACAAGTACAGTTGAGGCTGATGATAACGCAATTAGTTATAGCAGGTATTTCGTCAACCGTATTGGGAAAATGAAAATTTGGACCTGATGATGGAGCTAGATGATAGGTAAAGGGATCACTAAAGTTCAATTCATCCTGAGGGGAACATGAATGTCTGTTCCAAATTTCATGGCAAATCATCTAATAGATGTTACTAGCATGGCTTAAAATCTTTTTTATACATAATACTTAGCTGGGAAAAGCTCCAAGCCAGCCAACATCACACTCTCCAAGTGGTCTGAAGGTAAGCAAAGCTATTTTGTTCAGTGACACTGCCAAGACTCACTTTGCATTCATCACACATGTTGGCAGTCTGTCCAGCCTTTGTCTGAACAGATACGGCAGTTCTCAAGTACAGCCTAACTACTTCAAATAATTTATCTCTAAGTAACTGTTTGCATTTTGTTCTTACTAACTAACTGTGTGGGAGGTTTTAATGAAACCTGTGTCACTATGCCTTATGGAGCTGCAAAACCCATGGAAGGGTCTTCCTTCATTAGTCTGGCTTTCCCTGGCATGTTTAAGTGTCCTTTGATGGTCCAAAAGCTGTTTACGAGGCCTTTTTTTAACACTGCTCATACATCCTTGTGTTTCAGAGTTTTTAAAATAGAAATAGTCAAAATATATTGTGTGTCAGCACAAAAATCCTGGTAGCATCAGTTTAAAAATTGACATGGGTGTCAGGTGTCTAAAAGCACTTCAGTCAGACCCTATAAAAGTCCATGCCAGTCGACACATTACCGCAGAGTGCAGTGGCTCTGGCTTTCGCTCAGTGCTCCCTCAGTCCAGTCAAACAACGGGAAGGCAGTGACGGAAAGTGCCACGTGTGAGTTCACAAATAGGATAATAGAAGTTGCTGCCACACACTAAAAAGACCACTCACATGCAAACACATACACACACAAAAGCCCACTTACACAACCACAAATACACGTCCAGTTCAGTTGTGAGGAGAGAGTCACTCTTTGAATAGCTGTCACTCTCACAAGGGTGCTAAAAAACAGAGACAGATACAGATAATACTAGTCCAATCTAATGAACTGCCATTAATGCCAACAGACACTCACACTCACATACTCACTGAATGGAGGAACAAGAGCATCTTCCATCATTGCCATTTTATTATGGGCACAGGGACACACAGCATTGATTGGAGAAGATAGTCCCTGAGAGAGGTGGCTGTATTTGTCTGCAGGAGAAATAATAATTTTTTAAGCCTTAAAACCATATAGTACCACCTGGCATTCTGTGTTTCTAAATCTGGCTCGAGTGGTTTTTATTACCACCAGCTCCATGTCATTGAGGTCTTAGCCAAAATTCAATTGGCTTTTGGGCAAAGTCTCTCTCTGTAGCAGATATATCACACAAATGTATGAAGTGAATTTGCAGCTTGCTGCAGCTTGCTGCAGCAATTTCAATCTTCTGGCCAAAAGCAGTCAATAGCTTTCCCTAACTGCCATTTGGCAACAAGCAGTAGCTCTGTGTGACAGCTCAAACAGACAGATTTCAA
Source organism: Sander lucioperca (assembly GCF_008315115.2). NCBI lineage: Eukaryota > Metazoa > Chordata > Actinopteri > Perciformes > Percidae > Sander > Sander lucioperca. Next base: position 13,502,451 of record NC_050180.1, read on the forward strand.
ACACCAGTTTCTTTTATTTCCCTCCAGAAACTCTTCTTTCTGCCCCCATGTCTATTCATTCATGCAATTCAGAACAACACAATTTAAAAATTTAGTAAAATGATGATTCCAAAACGACTAGGTACAATATGTGATAGAAAGTACCTAATCAAAGATCAAAGGTAGGTCTATTTCATTTGGGGTCAATACATATGTCATGGAGGAGAAGGGGGGAGCAAGAGAGAAAGAGAGAGAGACACACATGCTTAATTAAGCTATAATGTAAGTTGCATCTGACCTAAGTATTTCATACAGTATTACAAAGAGAAGAAAATAAAAAATAAACTGACTTCTTACTGATAAATTTGGCCTTACCTTATTACTGATCTGTCAATGTGAGGAAAACTCGCTATGGGACAATTTTTCCAACATACATTTTTTCAAAATAATGTTTCTTTGTGGCTAACATAAAGAAGGAACCTGCTTCACAAAGGTGTGTGATTGGGAAGGGCAGTAAAGTGACTGCATGCTGATGGATGGAGGGGATACTCAGCTTTAATGCATAACAGAAATGATGAGAAAGCAGCTGTTGAACTGTGAGTCAGGAGGTGCTAGTAGGAGGATAGTTAGACATCTTGGGAAATATACTTATTTGCTGTCTTGCTGAGAGTTAGATGAGAAAATTGATAACACTCTCAACGCCGTGTATTAAATATGATGTTATAGCCATTAGACCAGGGGTGTCAAACTCAATTTCACTAAGGGCCACACTGGAAAATGAGAATCACATCAAGGGCCAGACATGTAGGGTTTATTGACATGCTTTTATTTAATCCAAAAAGTTAAATATCTTTGACTGTATTAATGCATGTCTCATATAGTCTTCTCACTCACAGTTTGGTCGACATAAAGTCCTAAAAATGTCAGCAAAAATGTTCTTAGCCATCATAGAAGAAAGCGCCCAAAAACTTTGGAAAAAACGACAAAAACGAAGAAAAAGCGACAAAAACTAGGTGGGCCAAAATGTATTGTAAACCAAAATTGATATGCGGGCCGGATCTAATCTTGCATTAGACGGCTAAGCTAACCCTGGTAACTAAGAAATGTTGTCCTAAGGTTGCTAGGCAACTCCATCTAACTTTTACCAAGAGCAAATTTGTGTGTTTTCCAAACAATTCCACTTCAGGTGTGATTAAACAAATGAATGCTTGAAGAAAATCTAAATGGTTTGCTCTTCATCACATCCATAGACAGACATAAAATGAATGGACAAAGCCACGCCGTAGACTTGCAACAGAGACCAGTGAAGGATATTAGAAGCACTTTTCCGGTGAGGGCTGAGCGTTACTGCGCAGCCTCCAACTGAGCTTGAAGACATAGATGTGACATGAGCAACCTGTCTGAAAGTTGTAAGTCTTCTGGTAGCTGTGCCAAGAGAAATCTCAATCATTCCGAATCTTGCAGAGACGGAGAGCGTAGGTATATGTAATGCTCTTTTTATTTTATTTCTATCTTTATTTTTAATTTAATACATACTGTGTACATATACTTATACTTATATTGTTTAATATTCCATTTAGAGAATGTGTGACGTGCACCAACAACACCAAAACAAATTCCTTTTATGTGTTAAAAAACGTACTTGGTAATAAAACCCTTTCTGATTCTGATTCTGATTCTGAAATAAAATAGGCACAGACTAATTTTTGCTAACTAAATTGCTAGTTAACATTAGTAATTAAACTAAAACAGCTAATGTACGTTGAAACTGCCTGCGAGCTTCTCCTGTACTATACGGTAATTTGTCTATTATGCGCCCGAAAGTTGCGTGGTTATGACACAATCGTTAGCCTATTTGTTCAAAAACGTCTGCTACAGAGCCATTACGTGAGATACAAGGTAATGGAGCCTTTTATACATTGTCGTGTTTCTTTAAAAAATAAACAATGGACAAATAAAGTCTTTAAATGTTTCAGATGTAAAGTTATTCGCTGTCAAAGTGGCGCCAAAATGAATGGCAGTCAATGGAATGCTAACGGCGGGTGATGGCTTATTAGCATCAAAATGGCTCGATAGGAGGTACGCTTTGCAGAGGCTCGCTTACCCCCTTGATCACATCAGTCTTGTGTCACTCAGTGCTCTGTTCACTGATGGGATCAAATGGCATTAACCTAGCATGGTTTTGATTCTCTAAAGAGGCCTCTGCGCGTCTTGTACATTCTCCTGTCCGTACTGATCTGTAAACAGAGGCTGGATCATGGCAAAATTGCACCAAAATCATTTTCGCTGTCCACTTTCATTTAGATCATATGCTATCAAATAATGGAGGCACAGATAATGCCTGTTGAGGAGCAGACTGGGACTGGCACATCATTTGTTTGCTTTGTTTGAAGTAGCCTTCCTCTCTGATGTACACTCTTTACTAAAATGGTTCTTTGCACTTTTGGCAGAACCCTTCACAATGCCATAAAGCATGGTAATGACACACCATTGACCACATATAGGATTTATTTGTAGAATTTCTTGGAGTTACATTTGTTTGCTCAAGTTTAATAAGATAAGATAAGATAAGATAATACTTTATTGTCTGTTACACAAGGGTTACAGAACATTTTCTTTGACAAGGCTCCAGTCACAAAAAGACATCCACACAGACATATAAAAACAAGACATGTAAATGTCATCTTTATTTACAGTTTTTTAGTTATAACTCAAGATTATTTTAAGTTCAATTTGGATGCTTTACGCTAGCCAAGACCCTGGAGGAACCCTTCTTTATGACGAGCCAGCCATTCAGCTGTTCTGTGGTCGTTCTGTGGACTTCCAGAAGCACTGCTCCAGTTCCCCTGATCGGCCAAATCAGGAGTAGCAGCTGCTAGGTTTGTGAAATAATTGTTGAAGAGCACATGTATTAATTGCAAGTATAGCCTAAGGCCAAGGAAGAAAATGAATCAAGTTCTGAATGCACACATTTTAAAACCTTGTTGCAACCAGCTGGCAAGTAGCCAATGCTCTAATAATGAATTGTATGTTGTTATTATCAGTCACTTACTGTTTCCAATCAATGTTCTGCAATTAAAAAAAATCAATGTAATTAGATTGTGGAAGCATGCAGGCATTCCCTATACACCAAGCTAAGGAATTTACACAGATGTAATGAAATGAAGCATAGTGTAAGTTCAATCAGGAAGATTATCTTTATGCTTACTTATTTATCTACATGACATAACCTCTGTGAGCCAATCATCTTGGTGCTGTCAACTGTTCCTTTGAGGATGATGATGATGATGATGAGGAAGAAAGAAGCTCTAGATGCTCGAGACAGGACTTTGTGTGTTGAGTTAATTTACAGCACACAGAACCGGAAGTTGTTGCTGAGGTTGACATGGGTAAGGAGGACAGAAAAAGGTTCAAATGGTAATGGAATGATCTCCCTCTAGGTGATATCGAAAGAGATGTTGAAAGTGATTACACTGATGATGAGTGATGAAGTGATGTTTAAATAAAGTTAACATCTCTTCTACACCTCATGGGTGCATCACATCCACGAGGTGTTGACAGCAACTCTGACAAATCCCACCTTCCCTGTACACCAAGTCACTTCCTACTCTGTAGGCAGCCAACTGAATCCCTCATCCAGTGCTGACCTCCACTATCCAACAACAGAGACAGAGACAGAGACAGAGCCTTGAGGGGGATCTCGCTTTGAGCATGCCCTCCCAAGGTTTATTCCGTTTTGCCTTCAAATGGAGGCTTTGGGGGAGTTTTACCTTGTCTTCAGTGAGGGTCTAAGGTCTAGGTTTGTGTCAGCATTATATATTGTAGCAGATAACTGCTGTTAACCACTGTTATCCACTGGAGTTTTGAGGAAGCACCTGGAAATGAAGTAATTGTATTGCCATGTGAGTCAGAACCTCATGTTAAAACAGCCGAGGATGTGAAAGAATACCTGAAGATGTGAATAAAATTTCCTACTTTGTCCAACTGAAAATGCCACCATTTGACTGCAGTAACAAGTGAAATGAATCCATTGTGGATAAATTAGTCATTTGAGGTTGTGGGCAAGATGTTAAGAAGAGAAACAGATTAAGGGTCCAGTTAAAATTGTGAGCGTGAGCCAGGTGTGGGATGTCAGGCAATTACACTAGAAATGTACTTCCGTTGATCCAGACTAGTCAGAATTTATGCTCATGTAGGATGTTATCTATCCTGCTTTAGTGGGAGAAAACTCTTCAATCCCTGTCAGACTGTGGGCCAGATGTACTAACACTTTTGTGCCCACTTCAGGCATATTTGTTTTGCAACACGCATGTAAAAGCATGGCAAGGTATGTACAAACAGGCTGCACTGAGGTAAAAGCGCAGACTGCCTGTCGCGGAGACTGAAAATGGCAAATTGCCCTTTTCTGTGTCATGCATATGCATTCACAGGAGGGTCAAGGGGAAAGTGGGAGTTTCCCATAAAGAGATGGGAGGGGAAGCGTAAAGTGCGCCTAATTATGTATTCCGCGGTATGTACAAAAACCGCCCGTGACAGCGTGCCTCTATTTTGCCGTGAAAATTCTCTGCCTCTTAAAAGCAAGTGTAAACCAGCCGTAAGAGTGTTTCCTCGCATATGCCTCCTGGTGAAATGGCAGCAGTAATCCGAGCAAGACGAAGACATCGGTCAAGGAGACGAGCTGAAAGGATGTTTGCCACAAGGATCACACTTTTTCAGTTGAGTGAACACAAAATCATTAAGCGTTACAGATTAAGCAGCCATGCAATATTACAGTTAGGCTACTGGAAGAAATCAAAGATGACATTGAATCTCCGACTCAGCGTTCACATTCCATTCCAGCAGTTGTTAAACTCCTCGCTACATTACAAATATTGGCATCAGGATCATTTCAAACAGTCATAGCATCAGCAGTGGGAATATCGCAGTCTGCACTCAGCCGTGTCATAGCACCAGTACTTAACGCTTTGCTACAGCGCAATTTACGGTATAGTGGGTGGAGAAAGTCGCTGATTACCTGATGAACTGCAGGTTTGGTAAATACGACGTAAGCTGAAGTATCACAGCGTGCGCTTTTTGCGGGTTGGACATGGCGCTGATAACGCTACATTCGCAAATGTACGTACATCTGGCCCTCTGTGTCCTGTGAGGGAGAACCACATGTTGCCAGCTACCTCCTCACAAGAAACAGACATGACAGCCTTTTCATGGGAGAACAAACAAATGCTTCTGAGGAAGTGCACACAATGTAAAAAAGCAGCATGCACACACAAGTGAATGCTGTTTTATATACTTGCTACTGCACCTTGAATACTGCCTTTAATACCTGTTCATTGTTGGAGGGTTAAGAACCCAGAAGGGACAAGAGATGAAAACGGTGATCACTGCAACACTGTAAGATGTCTGGGGATATACTGAGCTCTTATTATCTGCGTGTGCCAAAAACTGAGAGTAAGTGTCTATTTCTTCATTCACACCGGTGCAGGATTATCTTTGTGCTCCAATCTCATCCCAATAGGACCTGTATTCATTTCCACAGTGCCTATTACCCAGAAAGAGAATGAAACAACTAGCAATTACAGGAAAAAAATCCCAAAGGAGTAACTTTCTCTGAGAAATGGAATATTTCTTTTACTTTTAATTTATCCAGGGAAATTCAAATGAGCATCATTACTCCTTTTCATCAAAAAATGGCTATCTATCCTAAATGCATCCATGGTCAAGTTGGGCACCTCCCCAGGTCAAATGTTTCCTAGTTGCAGTAGTAGTAGTTGTAGTTGCAAGTAGTTTGTGTGTGTGTGTGTGTGTGTGTGTGTGTGTGTGTGTGTGTGTGCGGAGGGGGAGTTGTTAGATTCAAGCTCTTTTTTTATCAGATCTCATCTGTCGTTCATTAACAAATACACATGTACACTCTCGAGTCTGCGGTTGCTCTAAATGTCAAGTTAGAGGTGCAGGTGCAGGGTGGTATTTCATGGTGTCAGGGTGATGCTGAGGGGGAAAAAGCTTCACATACAAATTTCCATCACTGGAAGAGTAATTGAGCTTTTTACACATGGCATCCCACTCTTGCACACAAAGAAAACACTAAACATACTGTAGCATTTTAAAATTAGAATACATTTCTTTATGTATCATCATTGCACCATAATAGGGCAGGTAAAGGTGTATGTGTTATTTGTCTGTTTTTCCAAGAGAGGCAGTTGGAGACAAAAAAACAAAAACAGAATGGTGTTCATTTCTACACAGAAAACACTTTCTCTAATTGACCACACACGCTGTGTGTTGCAGCAGTGAGCATGGATAATAGCTGTGGTGGCTCGTTGTTAGCTCCAACACTCTGCTGAGCTCATTAGAAAGCCACAGTGCAGAATATTCTAGGCAAACTAAATCAAATACCAACAGTTGCATCACAGCTGAACATTTTCAAGTGTCAGTCTCAGTCACCCAAAACTTGTCTTTGATCAAAATGGTTATGGGTGTTTTGAGCAATATTGGCTCAAAAGAATGATTTCCTTGACTTTGTGTAATTTGGAGCAGTTACTGTAATGAACCTATGGAGAATTATCATCCCAATCTGCAGCTCCCCTCTGCTTTGTGGAGCTTCATGAGTTTCTGCTCATCGTTTGGGCCTCTGGCCTGCAACGTTACTGTTCTCATAATGTGATGTTGTCTTTTCCAGCTGCAGCAAAAAGCTGTTTTCAGTGAAAAGGCTCTAAAAACCCACTGTACACATGCTCAGCATGCGGACCCTGGTGGACCCTCGCGCACGCAGACAGTATAATTTTGGTCAGATAACTAGTTTCAGATAACTAGTGTTCATGTATGTGGTCACAGACTTGCAGTAGTAAAATAGAGTGCTCAGTTCATCAATTAGCTTGATTTTATAGTAAAAGGACCATTTTCTTAAAACCACTCATTACTTCCTATATTCCTTTGTGTATGTCTCTCTGCTTTCCCAAAAGTAACCTTGGAAACCCCATTTATAAAGTTCTAAAAAATCCCCACATGGCATTGCATTTGAATGCAACATATTGTACAAGTTTCTGAGACATTTGCTTTTAGCCTTTCAAATAAATGTTCTAGAGACCTGAGAAGCTTTAAATGGCTACAGTATATCCGCCCTTTTGTCCATTTTGCACTTGAGAAGCTGAAGTCAAAAAATCAATTCACAAAAGCAAAAAAAAAAGTATGAAATTTTAGCTGTTAACACTTGTCACCAAAGCAATATTGTCAAGAAAAAAGGTTCTTCAGCTCTTCTATGGCAGACAAGCGGTTGACTTGTTGACCCGTGTTGCTAATTGTGACTGCACCCTTGGGAATGAGGTCAAGATGTGAAGAATTTTATATTACCTAACTATTTTATGAACTACAGTAAATGGCCTGTGCCATCTAATACGTCTGTTTTAATACAATTACTGAGTGTATTTGATGGAGGTCTTAGTGGGTTTTGTACAGTCTGGTCTATGTTGCACTGATATACAACACCACAGTCCTTCGAGAAAATCCTTTGTTTTGTTTTCTCGCATTGGATGAGTTGGTGAATCTACTGCTTGAAAATGTTTTAATCAGGCACAGAGCAGCAACTTCTTCTCAGAGAAAGTCAGCACCACTCTGACCTGATGTGGTATTTTGATCCAATACTCTATGGATGATTACCATTTCTAACTAACTGTGACACTGTAAGATGGAGCAGATGAGACATATGGACTAACAGGACTAAAAATGCAAAGAATGATCAGTTGGGGCTGAGGATGTGCTGCTTGTGTAAATCCCTTGGAAGCTTGTTGTCATGGATTTGTAGCCTAATGCACCACCAGTTTACTCAGGGAGTTTGGGGATTCATGGTCGAGATTAAAACTTCTGAAGCAGCCAACAAAAACAATTGCTAGCTCTGGCTTTAAAGAAAAGACACGTGAAATCCAGAATATGCAAATATACTTTATGACAATAAAACTGAAGTAATGCATTATGAAACAGAAATTACAGTACACACTATTTCATATTGATTATGTATAGAAAACTGTGATATTCACACTTCAATGTCACATACACATCAGAATGTCCCAGAAGACACTGGCTTCAAGACTATGTATTAACACTTGAATCGTTTCCCAGTCTTTTCCGGCTCATGACCTAATTTTTAGGCCTCAAAATTCTCATTTCCCCAGCAATCAGCGAGTTGTCATGTGAATTCAAAGTATGGTGGATTGTACGGATACATTTCAAACCTGGTTAATTCATTTTGTAATGAGCAGACATCAGTCATCATAATATCAGCCAGAACTGGTTTGTAACCAAGGAAAAATTGGCTTGTCTTGAGAAACGTGAATATATGGTTGGCATGTGAGAGAGAGAAAACCTTAGACCTGCTGCAATATGTGGTCTCTAGACCATATGTTACAATATCATGTTTTAATAAATATACCAGACACCATTTTTTATTTAAGTATTTCAAATACCAGACATAAAATTAATACTGATTGTGTTATATCTACATAATGACACCAATATGACTTACATATCTTTATATCTCTATTGGCCTTCTACAACCACAACAACACACTATTGGCAATATCTTTATATCACAACTTGTACAAAAGCTATCAATAATACAAAAAGTCACAATGAATTGTGCAGGTATACTTATGTAATATAATGTAGCATGTGTGAAGAGTTGGGCTTTGTGGGACACCAGAACTTACTCTTGGCCTGTTTTCCTGTAACAGCAGTGAAGGAAGGCCCCCACCTGATAAAGTAATCATCAGACAGATGGTAACACAAGATTAACTTACAGTGCTCATATTATGGTTATTTGTAGGTTCATAATTGTATAAACAGGTTGTACCTGAATAGGTTTACATGGTTCAATTTTCAAAAAACACCATATTTTTGCTGTACTACACATTGCTGCAGTTCCTCTTTTCCCCCTGTGTGTTGAGCTTTCTGCTTTAGCTACCGAGTGAGGCATCTCACTTCTGTTCAAAGATAAAGTTTCCAAAGATACACTACCAGATATATTGGATATATCTATAAACATTTAAAGATTAAGTCAAAAATCACAATGTGGCTAAGTAATAAAGAAATAGCCTAAATGAAGTGTTAAAACAACAAGATGCAGTTTATGTCTGTGAGACAGTCAGACAGTGTGGAAAGATGTAGGTTTCTCTGTGTGGGATAATCAGGATTGTCTGTGGATTTTCTGTCCCAAATGTGAATGAGATGTTCTAGTGATCCAGGATTCTTACACATGGACTCACGCAGATAGTGGAAGCTTTTTATCGTGCGTAGACCGATGCCAAAAGGAGGAGCACTTGAAATGTGTCCACCATAGTGGAAAAGAGTGTTTATTTTCTTCATTCTCACGTTCTGTTTCAGTAATAGCAACAGACACCATTGTCAATATGTGTTGTTGTGTGAACGTTTGTGTTCATCATCAAGCTGGGCCGGGAATAGAGTGTACTGTATCTGCACTGCTGGAGCTCAACACCAACTGACTCTATTTCTAACACCAACTGTGATCATTTTCAGTTTTGTGACACCAGCAAGAGGTGAAAATAGTAAGCAAAGAGTTTTTTTTTCTTTAGTTGTACCACATTTGCCTGGGTAATTATGAGATTTAAGGTACCAGGTTTGCATCATGTGCATGCACAAGGACACATGCTGCCATTTCACACTGTTCTGCTGATTGACAGTTGCCGGTGGTAATAGGTTGCAAATGTGCCAACGCAGCAGCAGTGGAGAAGAACACTGGCAGCTATTGTAGGAAACACAGATGTAAATTATACAGGTTTCAAAATAGGCTATTCAAAAAAATTTGCTCCATGAATGTTTTATGAGGAAATAAATGCATTTAACACATTTGTTAGGCCTGAATGTAAAAATAAATGTGTTGATCATATACAGTAGTAAGAGAATATGAAGGTTTCTTGACCACCGTGGAAAATTTGAGAAGTTGCAGCAATTAATAACAGAACCAGCCACATTTAATTTAAATTAAAAAATATACAAAAAGCAGCATTAAGTTTAACATTAAAAACTGCTGAGTTCAAATTTATCAAAAGAATTTGATTTAATTCAAATGGCTGTTGCATTGTGAAAAGTGTAGATATACCAACAAGACAGTATTCATTCATGCCAGCAGCTCTGTGATGCTGCCCTTGGCACAGCATTGCTTTGAAACCAATGCAAATATTAGCATGCTAACATGCTCATAATTACGATAGGCTACCAACATGCTAATTTTAAGCAGCTGTATTGATTGCCATGATCACGACCTTAGTTTAGCATATTAGCTTGCTAATTAGCACTAAACACAACTGCTGTGTCTGATGGTAATGCCGTGAGTTCAGCAGGTATTTGGTTATAAACTAAAGTATTTGACATAGTGAATTTTTGACCTGATGATAGCGCTGGATGAAAAGTCAGAGGATCACCAAAGTTATAAGGATTCATCCTTTTGTGACAGTGAATGTTTGTAAAAAAAAAAAATGTCAGTCATGTCAATCCATCCAATAGTTGTCGAAATATTTGGGTCCGACTCTGGACCAAAGCGGTGGACTGACATGCCATCCCTAGAGTCATGCTGTCAGCATGGCTAAAAAGGCAGTGAAAAAAAATATCAAAAGTTACTGCAATATATAACCCATTGAAAGACTGAAAACATAAATGAAACGGTAAGTGAATTTACATGTGTGATTAATTCTCAGGAGATACTGAATGACTCTACTTCTTATGACTGACTTCCATTTCACATTTCTACCATTCTCTATCTACTAGATGCTTATTGTACTAATTATAATACTATTTCATGGTAAGTACATAGTAGTCAAACATATCAATATATAATTTTAAAGTATTTTAAGAACTCAGTTAAATACTTTCCTTGACATGCCAAACCTTTGTCTGCAGCTTACCGTTCCCCGGACTGAGGGGTACCAATAATGTTAAACCAAATAAATAACCAGGGATTTGAAATAAATAAAAAATGAGACTTGAGAGTTTTTTTTTCCGTGACTGTGACTGAATTCAGAGAAAGAGGTAATACACCAAAGAGATTACAATTTGTGATTTGCTCTCAAGTGCTCAGCAGATCTCAGCAGGAACACTTTGCAGGAAACACTGTATTTTCAGTGTCTGTGTGAATCAAGCTGAACTAAATGTTTTGTAAAGAAAACCGTTAGAAGGCAGTATTAAATTGTTTTGCTCAAGATAGCTCGAGGCATTTTACAGCAGCACCAAATAAAGAAAGTCTTCATTCATCTTGATCCCTGTCTGCATCTATTTACTTTAAAGATGATGACAAGGTGAATGATTGACACTCAGTCACAGCAGACCAACCACATCTAGCAGATCTGATGGAGAATGTGTAACTGTTGCTGAACTTGACAGTTGGTTTTGTCATTTCCTTTCCTTGCTGACACATTTCAGCACTGTACCAGCAACACCTGTGGAAATACAGTAGTTTCCATCCACATACTAGTGGTTGCTACAGGGGACGTGATAGCCCTGGTAGAATTACATCACATGGGTTACATCCATTGGTGGAAAGTAAAAATAATGGAGCATGTGTGTAGCATCAGTGACGTCACTCATTGGTTTGTGGACTACAATTTTGAACCCGTTGGATTCGCCATTTTGGTTTTTTGAAACCGGACTTTACGGTTTTTGGATGACAGGATTAGAGGATGGATACCCGACCTGAGCCCGTCGGGACCCGAAACTTGCCTGGTTGGCAAGATTCCATAAACCACAGAACAGGACATTTTTAGGCGACCAAAATGTTCCAATTAACTTTGATGAAGGGAAAACATCCTGATAAACAGCCAAAGTTTAAGACGAAAACCTGGACAACACCTCAAAACAAGTTAATGGCTATTTTAATGTAGGCTACACAGTGCCATGGATAAGCATTGCTAAGCCTGTTTGACAGGTCGGCGTGTAGCCACGCCCTAAAGCATCTCCTGCTTTATCCTGTATTTGAAAATAAATTGGACCATAATTTACAAAATGAACATCATGCTGTCTCAGACTTGAAACTAGCCATTTAGAGCATGAACTCATATGTTCTCAAATGTTTACTGAGGTAATAAATCAAGATATAATGGTGGAAGCCCAGATAGCCTTGAGGTGGGATCACAAAAAAGACAATTATAAATATAGTCTTATAGTAATATAGCTTTTAGCAGTGTCTTCAATTTTCAGCTATTATGTTGTTTGCTTTCAACTCAATACGTATTGGAGACAGGGATGGGCACAGACATTTGGAGGGGCTATTGCTCTAAGGGCCTCATCTTAAATAGAATGATTAGAATCAGAATGACATAACTTATACAGTATACTGTATTTTACGCTGTAAAAAATGCACTAAGAAAACTGAACACTAGTGCAGCCAGTTCGTCTATATAAACATAAATATAGGTCATAATTGCACAAATGACCTCTGGGAAAGTTTCTTGGAGAAGGACAGTCTCTTTAATATTAATCATCTCTCTTTCTGTGTTAAAGGTCACATGACACAAAGTGTAGTTACATGTTATGTTATTCTATATACGTTAAAGGGTTTAACACTTTTAATTACTTTAATAATTTCCGCTGAACAGCCTGCAGACTAAAACAAATTTAAAGTGATAACAACTAATTACTCACTAAAAATAGAAATTCTGAAACTTGCAAGTTGAAATCGATGTTGGAAATTCGCAAGTTGAAAATTCACAACTTGAAATTGACATAGGAAACCACAAATGAAATCACTTGCATCCATCACAAACACTCCTGTGTGGCTTACTTGAGGAGGGGTTTGCACCCACATCTCCAGCATGTCAGTCAGCCTCATTCCCCACTGGACCACCTCCGGGAATGAAAAAGAAGAAACATCACCTTCATCAACCTGCAGAGAAACACAGTTTGTCTTTTCCTTCTGTTGCTCCTTAAACCTGTTAAACATGTAGATAATCCTTACAACATCTTAAATGTGTCGATGATCCTTCAAAAAACCCTTTTAACGTTTTTTCAAGACATAAGTGATAACCAATCAAAACCATTTAATATAGTGTAATTCATTTATCAATCCATTAAATAACTTGATATCTGTTTCACAGATGTCAACCAACTCTGTAATCATAATTTATATATTGAGCCCACCTGTCTGGGCACTGACAGCTCAGTTGGAAGAGAAGCAGTTCTGTAGTGTGAAGGTTGTGAGTTCAAATTTCACCTTTGGCAATTGTTTTTTTGTTTCATAAAGGATTCTCTTATGCTGATGGAGGCCACACTGATGTTTTCAACCTGGTCTAAGGGGTTATAAGTAACCTCTGGCCATGTTTTTTCAGCGCCGCAAATATGTACTGTGTTGCAAGATGATAATACATATATCTAATCAGGCATTGTGCAGTGGACAACTGCCTTGCATATTTTAAATGTGTCTGCATTAACACCATGATTCTGATTAACAATCAGTCTAGTTCCAGTTTAGGAAAGTCAATCAATTACAGGCATCTATATGTTGTCTAGACAAAGAACAAATTCTAAGAATTTACTAGTGATCCATTAATTTTGGACAGTATTTTAAAACCTGCATTTGCATTGAAATTATATTGACCTGGATTGATTTAAAATAAATTACAGACCTTATTAGACAAAGTACACACATTCTCAGAATTTTTCTCATGATGAATACATTTCTGACCGACTTACCCATAGAAGCTAGAAATGTCATCACCTGTCTAATAGAGCACTGACATAAGCACTTACCTTCAGACCTGAAGGTTGTGAGTTCAAGCCCCAGGAGCTACAATGTGAGTGTCTTACACCTTTCAGCCATTGTGCTTTGTTTCTGAGCATCTCACCTATCTGAAATGATCAGCTCATTAGTTTGTTCCCTAGGTTAACATGCCACTGTGTACTCTGGCTTTATGCTGTGGGGATTAGAGACACAGAGCTCTAGCTCAACAAGGTTGATACTGGTTTTCAGAGTGAGAGGTTCAGAGTTTCAATCCCCTACACACCACTCATCAACCTTCACTTAAACAGTAGGAAAGTAAAGACAAGTTTATTTAGGTTTTTTCTCTAGAGGGGTAACTCCCGGGCAACATTAACCTGTACCTGTGAACGTCACTGATTGGAGAGGATAATTAAACGTGATATTATTGCTACTTTTAATTGGTTTCTGAGGAAACATAAGTAAAGTTCTGGTGATATTCTCTTTTTGCCATGAAAATGGTAGAAGATAATAGAATGTATTTTCTACAATCTGCTTATGACATTCCTTCTTCCACTTTCAGCAGTTCATTGCTCTCATTATTTGCTCCTATTCCTATCTTTTGATGGCTACCTTCCTCTCAACGTTACATCAGCTCCCCTTGTTCCTTCTCTCTTTCAATTTTGTCTGACTTTAAAATATCTTTCCTCTTCCTCTCCCACTCCTCGTTTACACTTCAAAGTCTCCAGCGCAGCTAGCCATGAGGTTATTCTCATTTTGTAAATCAAGTGCTCTCAAGTGTTTCTGCTCCTTGTCGGGGCCACAGATAAGCTAGAAACAATACCACAATCCTAAATCAGTTCATTTGAGTGGATGCATATTTGTATTGACATGCTGAAAATGTTAGATTATTTTCATGCAATTTGCAGCAGGACCATACTTTTGTTAGTGGAATTGCCTCTTACGTGACATCATTTTTATTAGCAAGTATTGACACCAGTCTCATAATTTGTTGCAGAATATGTGAACATTTTAAAGGTAATTTAAAATGCACAATCACAAATTAGTCATCTAAATGTAAACAAAACACAGGATTTGAACCTGAAACAACTTTCAAATTCACTGACAACCAGATGCTTGTTTGAAATAATTTATCAAAAGTGGAGGTGCTAGCTTATAGTAATACCACATTCCACTAAACGTGAAAAAGAATTTGTTGAGAACAAAACTGCAACTCCTCTTTTGTTTGCTGTGTTTGCTGAGACTGAATGGGGATCTCAGAATCGCATCTCTACTTTTTGACAATGATGTGGTTCTGTTGGCTTCATCAAACTGTGACCTTTAGCACGCACTGGGGCGGTTTGCAACCGAGTGTGAAGTGGTTGGTATGAGAGTCAGTACCTCCAAGTCTGAGACCAATGTTCTCTGCAGGAAAATGGTGGATTTCTCCCTCTGGATTGAGAGTGAGTTGTTGGTCCATGCCAAGCAGTTGTGCCAAAGACGTTGTGGTAAAGAGGGAGCTGAGCCAGAAGGCAAGACTCTTAATTTACCAGTCAACCTATGTTTCGACCATCAACTATATTCATGAGCTTTTGGTAGTGACCGAAAGAATGAGATCACAGATATAAGCGACTGAAACAAGTTTCCTCTGTAGGGTGGCTGGCAGAGATGTTCACAAGTCATTTTTTGCAAGTCCAAGTCAAGTCTCAAGTCTTTGAGCTCGAGTCCAAGTCAAGTCTCAAGTCTGTGGCCATCTGATCTGTCCCTAGCACTGTATTGTTAAATCTTATGAATTCAAAGCATATCCTGTAGCTGTCACATCATATGGATACAACTATAAAGATACAATTTGCATGTTCCCAGCATTAGCACAACACTTTGCAATGGTTAGCTTGTTACCTGTGATGATATGTGCTGAATGTAACATCTCTTTCACTCAAAAAAATGTCAAAGTGAAAATCAAGAGAATAGTGGCAGCGCCACACCAGTTACAGAACACCATGCATCTCAGTGTCAGTCCAAATTATGCACAATAAGCAGTTTGAACTTACTGATGTAATGCCATTTATTTTCTAAGTGTTAGTATGCTCAGTGAAACTGAGTCCAGCACGAGGGAGACCTGACTCAGAGGAGGAGAGGTTAGTGAGGCCAGCGTCTCCACGGTAGGTGACAGTACGCACGGATCCGCTGCGCCACACATGGATGAAATAATGAAATAATAAATAGGACTACAGTAACAGAAGTATGTGCAGAATTAAGACAGTCAACACGGCCCAGTGTTTGATGGACCGGGTACACCTTGTTCACTTAATAGCCTACAAATTATCCACGGGATCAATTACGCATCACATGAGTTTGCCCTCCCGACACAGCGTTTGTTCCTGGGGAGATGGATCTGTGCGTCCCGCCTCCTGTGCGCCATGGATTTCTTAGCCTCAGCGACTACTAACTATAAAATACTATTTGCCTGTTCCCAGCATTAGCACAACACTTTGCGATGGTTAGCTTGTTACCTGTGACAATATATGCTAAATGTAACGTCTCTTTCACATTAGCGTGTGAGTGACTGACCTATCTGGGTGCGTTTTGAGATGCCTGATGAAGTCCGACGTTGTTGATCCGGCATCATTTATCTTGGTGCCACACACCTTGCATGTAGCTGTTCGCTTACTGCCACTGTTTACCAAGTCATTGAAAGCAAAACTAATGACAAAAGGCACAACTCCAGGAGGACTTGGTGTCGCCATCCTCAATGCATTTTTTGATATGTGCGCGCACATAGGCACATGCGTTACGTTGCACATTATGGCAAAGGGCAGGGGACATACAGCTCATCATACGTTTCCCTGTATATGCGCCAATAAAAGAAAATAGAAATACATTAATACATTTAGATTTAAAAAGCAATAATTGTATGAAAACAGGTTGTTGACGAGTCTCGAAGCTCGAGTCCGAGTCAAGTCTGAAGTCTTTTGGGTCGAGTCCGAGTCAAGTCTGAAGTCAGCTGTTTGTGCGACTTAAGTGCAACTCGAGTCAGAGTCTCAGACGTGAGTCCCCATCTCTGATGGCTGGGTTTACCCTTAGAGATATGGTGAAGAACTCAGATATCAGGTTGGAGCTCGGAGTAGAGCCGCTGCGCCTTCGCATCAAAAGGGACCAGCTGAGGTGGTTCGGGCATCAGATCAGGATGCCTCCTGGAGATGAATGGATTGATATACAGAACACTTCTTGTTTCACAAACATAAATGTTCATGGTAAAATATATGATAATATCCTTGTTCAACACCTCTGAATAACTGCCCATATCTATGGTTTTATCATCAATTCAAATGTATTTTGTGGTGTGCTCACTGACAGGTGTTTCCAGCTGGAGCCAGAAAAATGACAAATTGCTATGAAAATGGTTGTTGTGAGCCGACTCACAGAAATTACTCTTGAGTGTGCATATGGACAACTCCTTCTAGCAATCACAAATGCAGCTTCTTTGTTGACTTAAAATTGGTGTGTTCATATTAGCCCCAACATGAACATGATATCAGACTGAATAATGAAGAGCTCAAAAGTCAAACTTTTTCAACTTTGACCTAGTTGCTGCTGACCTTTCCTTACTAAAAATAGAAATTCTTAAACTTACAAGTTGAAATCGATGTTGGAAAATTGCAAGTCGAAATAGAAAACCACAAATGAAATCCCATCCATCTATCACAAACACTCCTGTGTGGCTTACTTGAGGAGGGGTTTGAACCCACGTCTCCAGCATGTCAGTCAGCCTCATTCCCCACTGGACCATCTCCAGGGATGAGAAAGAAGAAACATCACCTTCATCAACCTGCAGAGAAACACAGTTTGTCATTTCCTTCTGTTGCCCCTTAAACCTGTTAAACATGTAGATAATCCTTAAAAAACATCTTAAATGTGTCGATAATCCTTCAAAAAACCCTTTAACACTTTCCAAGACATAAGTGATAACCAATCAAAACCATTTAAAGTGTCCATATTATGAAAAAATCACTTTTTCTGGGATTTGGGGTGTTATTCTGTGTCTCTGGTGCTTCCACACACATACAAACTTTGGAAAAAAAAAAACATCCATGCTGTTTTGAGTGAGATACGGGTTTCTGAATGTGTCCTGCCTTCAGTCTCCGGGTGAGCTGTTCAAAATCTGCACGGCTTTCTACATAACTAGCCGAGAAGAGGGGCCTAGGGGGCTAGCTCATTCTCAATGGCAAAACACTGCTACAACACACACAAATTCACCCTAATCTACAAAATAAATTGTATAGAACTACTTTCATGTCCCTGTTCTGCAGGTATTCCACACAAAGTTGGAAGTGCGCCCTCATTTAGAAGAAGTCTCGCGGCTAATCCTGCCTTGTACAGGCCGAAGTTGCAGAAACAGCTAGCTAGCTCATGTAATCCTTACCTAGCTACTGCGCATGTGCGACTGACAACAAAGATGTTACAGCAGTGAGAGGTCTCACTCTGTAGCTAAAACAGAGACCTGACACAGGGTGAATAGAGGAAAATATGGTGTTTTTTGAAAATTAAACCATGTAAACCTATTCTGATACAATCTCAAATTACAATTATGAACCTGAAAATGAGCATAATATGGCCACTTTAATATAGTGTAATACATTTATCAATCCATTAAATAACCTGAAACCTGTTTCACAGATCGTCAACCAACTCTGTAATCATAATCGAAATATTGAGCCCACCTATCTGAGTGCTGACAGCTCAGTTGGAAGAGACTCAGTTCTAAAGTCTGAAGGTGTGAGTTCAAACTCTACCTTTGCCATTTGTTTTTCTGATTCATGAAGGATTCTCTTATCGTGAAAAGTCTGTGCCTGTACTCATAGAAATGCCTCAGAGGAGGCAACATGTTTCTGTCTTCTTTTTAGGGCAAAGTCAAACTTTTTCAACTTTGACCTAGTTGCAACCAATTCCAGAACGTTGCTGCGCTGCGCTTTGCTCCTTTGTGCTGTGCCCTACCTCGCGATTTTGCCGCGGATCATGTGTAGGCAGCTTAAGGCTACCTACACATGATGTGATGTAGGCAATTTTAATATATATAAAATAAAGGCATACTGTGCAGTTTCCATTTTTGTCAAACAGCGACCCCTAGAGTCACTGTGGAGTACTTGTATTTAACGTTACCTTTGCTGCTTTTTAGCTCTCATCAACAAGTGAAAGCCTGACCGAGTGGGACTCTTGTCCGGTTCCTCACGCGGTCAGTTTCTCGTTTTCTTTTCCTTGACACTTCCGACCGCGCTTTCTTCATTTTCTTCGTCGACTCTGCCATGATTCACGTCTGAAATGCGTGCTAGTGTCTTCCATCGAGGCTGCTTCTTAAATGTTGTTGATGTATGTGACATCGTGCCGTAAGGCAAGTCGTGATTCTCGCGAGATTTGGCGGGGTGCCACCTCTCAAACCTGCATTGCTGGTTTTGCCAGCAGCGTCCCCCCCTGCTTTGCTATTGGGATGATTCGCCCTACTGCGAGTTTGTTTAGCATCAAAATGACTTTGAAGCTGTTATATCAAGGTACAAATATTGCATAGTGTGCCTTTAATATATTGATTCTTTACTTTGAATTCAAAGGTTTTTTTTTATAAATTATGATTTTACTAAGCCAGCGGAAAGTGCAGCTCAGATCAATGTGAAACATGTGAAGGTCTTGGCTACATTGTACTGCACTGTGCTAGTTTCCCCTTGTTTTACATCCAGGTGTCCAGCAGGTGTTTATATAGAGACTCGTAGAACTTTCCTTTAGATCCACAAGCCTCTCTCCATGAGATGTTTTAATTGACAAGTGATCTGCTGCTGTGCTATCTGTTGTTGCAATGGTGACTCAGTTACGTTTTGGCATAGTCTTATTTCACCCCGGTAAAGCATTTCAATCAGCTGATGCTATTTTATATAGCCTACATGATATACTAAACAATAAGCCACCACCCTGAAATACCAGCTTTTAAGCTGGGAAGACCTAATGAAATATGTAAACGTATGTCTAATATATAAAGTCACTCACAACCTAGCTCCACCGCCACTTGGAGCCTATATCAACAGAAGATCAGATACTGCACGAGTCACAAGGGGATCCTCAAGAGGAGACTGTGTTATTCCGCTGCGGAAAAGTTCTTTTAGTCAGTCAGCCTGGTCCATCAGAGGGTCAAGAGAGTGGAACTCAATCTCTAGCCACATCAGACAGTTAAACACATATACATCTTTTACTAAGCAGCTAAAACACTGGATGGTCAATACATATACATGTCAGCACTAACACTATTTATTATTCTGTTAGTTTGAGTAAACATATATGAATTTTACTTATTGTTTCCCCCTAGTTTAATACTGTTTTTATTGTTCTTAAAGGCTGTGTCTGTTCTAATTCATATTGTTTTTTTTTCTCACTTTATACAGTGTTGTATTGCCTTGTTGTATATTTTTCTGTTTTTCTGTTGTGTCTTGTTTTATGCTAAGTTATGTGTTGTACTTTGTTTTGTTGTTTTCTGTCTCTGTGACGTGTTATGCCAAGTTTTGTTTTGCATGTGTTGTTTTTTGTTTTTTTGTATTTTAAAAAGCCTTTTTAACATCGAAGGCAGGGGACTACAGATGAAAAATAGCCTTTTGGCTAATTCTGCCTTTTTTAACCCATGGGAAATCATGTGTTTTATTAAATTGCGCTGTCCCCTTCCATAAATAAACTAAAACTGAAAAACTGAAATACATGTACTATAGGTGACTGCTACTCAAAGACAAGCCTAAACAATTGCAAGAAAATCTACTGCAGTGGTCTTTGTTCAAAGACTTAAAAGGAAATGAACCATGATAATGTTTTCCTGAAAAGTGACCTTTTGAGGTAGATGTTGGGAGTGTGACTACCGCACAGGGCATAACGCATGTCACATGTTTACTGTAAATGACCACAACTTAACCTTAGTCACTTTACATTTAGCAATGTGTTTGCTCTACTCCAGGGAAATACCTGGCTCTTATCCTGCTAAAAGCTCCACTATGTTCTTCAGCTATAGTGGCTGACTTTGTCTGCTATTTGGTGTTGATAGTGTCTGCCGCGTCTGGAAACGCAGATGAGAGCAGTGGGAGTGAACCAAAACCGCAACCCAACTTGCAGGCCATAAAAAATAAATCAATACCAAAAAGCTCAGGAGAGTTGAGTGGAGCTGCAGAGTGGGCAACAGTTTACTTTGGGTCCGCCACTATCAGCGACATCTTTCATATTACACACAGTCATTTAATTCATCGTTAATATAACAATATTCAGTTCTGTAGTTTAGAAAACATTGATTCTTGGATTGTTGTTAGTTGAAAAATGCAGTGGCCCCTGAATTACATTACATGACAGCTACAGCAGCAACATCACAATCTTGAAAATAGGTTTAAATATCAATACACTTGCATGAGTATTTGATTTGAAAAATAATTACAAAAATGAAAAACACCTACAGTATAAATGTGAATTTGTACGATAATAAAATATGCAACCTTTTACACTGTTTCTTTTTCTGTGTATGTCCAAAAACTGTTTTCTCCACTTATTGCCTTGGTAATTATGTATTTTACTTGGTTTCCCAAATGTGTATGTAGGAGGAGCTCCCTTGTGTTTGCTGTTGGTTGTTGTGACATAAAAGTTAATAACCTCTTCTACAATTTCTACAACCATTTGTATTTTTCACTGAGCCAAACAGAGCATTGTTTATCCCCATACTGGAGTTTTTCTCAGAAAAATTCTAAGTAGGTGGGTACATGTCCTTTAGAGATGCAGTAAGGACAAACTGTGTTTATGACAGTCAGTGTGGCATTAATCCTTTGAGTATGCGATTGCACTATTGATAAATAGTAAAATAGTTTATTAGATTTACTTTAGATTCTCTGTATGTGTTGGTTCTTCAGCCCAAACAGTTGATACAGAATCAAATGCTGTTGGAAACATCACAACCACAGAGCATGCCTGAACAAATCTATAACTGCTACTGCAATATCATTGCAGTTGTTACCTCAATGTTACCCAATTTATTAAGATTTTATATTCTTAGTGTAAAACCTAAGATTGTCAGTGGCAGATATACCTGTAGCTTATAACCATTTTAAACCTAAACATATTCTAAATAAATTGTTCCCATCCACTTCAATAGTTTTGAAGAAGGCTGGTGTAAAGCCTAATAAGACATAGTAAGAAATAAGTAGGTTTGTTACTTGAAGGTAAAGGCTGGCATATGGGTAAATCGATAATAGAAGCATATTAATCATGGGTTTAATGAAATTTCCATTCACACAGCCACATGTTCATTATATTAAAGTTCTGAAGGGCCCTCATAAACATCAACTGTTGGCTTGAGTGCATACCGACGAGTTAGCTCAGTTCCTTATAAATAGTTTTGCAGAGGTGGCCTTCAAGATGGCGACACCCATAAAAAGTAGCAGAACTGTGAGGTTGTGACTAATGTCTTCAAAGGTAAAATGATCAGGAATAACATGCACTCCATTGTACAGGCTCTTTTGTGGTGCATTGAGATGATCGGTGTACCGATTACATAATCTGACCAATGATCTTAAGTTTGTGCTGCTACTCTTTGAAGCTTTTTAGTTACATTACATGTAGATCATCAGGACAAATTAGCCTTCATTTGGTCCTTCTCTCTGATCTGTGTGTCTCGTCCCTTCCTTTCTCTATCAGCCCTCTGAGACCTGCTCTTTTCATCACCACAGCTGTTTGATCTCTGAGCCCTTGAGCTTTGGTCTTTATTACACAGAGAGAGACTGACAAAAGGGAGAGAAGACTCATTGTTTTCAAATTGTATTGTGCTGCCCATTTTCTACTGATATTTGTGTAATTATCGCTCCTTTTAATCTACTTGCCATGTTGCTTTTATCATACCAGCTCTTTCAATTTACCAGAGAAAGGCCACAGACCCACTGAAATGTTATGCTTTTTGTCTTCCTGTCCCTACAGACAAGCCCTATAGTCTGCATATTAAACCCAGAGAGGTTCAACCATACTGCCTTGTCTGGTGCTTATCAATATACCAGTGGCAGACCCAGTGCCTGTCAGTGTCATCCTTTCATGTTTAATCTGCACCCATTGCACCATCAAAGACAGCCAGGGGCACACATGGCCTATAGGCCCACTGGTTCTAAATGAATGCCATGTGGCCAGAGTGAGCTTGGCTGAGAGACCATTTCTTCTAAATCATGAGCTCATTCTTTTATTGACACTTTTCAAGAATTAAGAAATTGGCTTGGTTTATTGCTTGGTTAGGATTAACTTTTGAATTAGAGAATCACTAGGATTTAAAAAATATGTAAGGGTTTTGTAGGCCTAAAGGTCCCAAAAAAAACTTTCTCAAACTGTTAATGCAAATTAAACCTTAAACAGTTAAACATAAAAGGCACAAAAGCTGAAATTTTGTAATAATAACAAACACATGGCCACTTGGTTGCAGCAGAACAAGGTATAAACACCATATTGACACATTATCACCTTGTAAAGTTGATATGGATCTGTTATGAATATGGATTTGATATGGAAGCTCTATTTTGCTCTACAGTACACTTACTCCTGAGAGAAATATCTGGCTCTTTATGTTCACCAACAGATTAAATTAAACAGGGAAATATTTTTTTTACAATACACTATAGTATGAAATGCTGTCTGCCAGGGAGGGATAAACATGCCTGAGAGCGTGTTGAGCCTTCGTCAACACTTTAACTTGAACTAGTGCAGTGCCTGTTCAGAACGGGCCGATTGCTTGGCCTCCGTTATTGCTGCTTTCTTGAGAACCGCTCATCCAAACAACTTCACACTCAACACTGGGCTTCCTTGGGTCCTGAGCAATACAGCTGCCATGACATAGTTGCGTCCCCAATGCTAGAGATCTTGCGTCATTTGCTAACAGCTAGCAATTTGGGACCAGGCTATTTCTGGGAACAAAGGCGTTCATTCCAAAAGTTAAATTGCTGATGCTTGAAATAGTTTGAGTTTGCAATGTAACTTCTCCAGTCTCTCTTTTTTCATCTGTGATGTCTGTTTTTGAAAGCCACAGATAGAGAGCTGTACCCAGCATGCCATTCAACATTTAATAGGGGTCCTCTCTCAATACACTACACGGCGTGTACAAAACACACTAATAATAAATATCTCCCGTTGATCTCAAGAGCTCGCACTCGACACTGCACGTCTGCCGAGTGCAGACGGAAAAAAAATCAAAAGACAGACATACAGACAGACAGAAGAGAGACTCCGTCCATTTGAGTTAGATTCTTGTTTACATTGTCTTTTATTGTATGTGAACAGCTGTCAGTAGGTTACAAGTCTGAGTGGATCCAGATATATTTAAATAACCCAACATGAAGTTAACCAGCTTATCAGTCAGACCGTCAGGAGCCTGTCATCATCTGAAATACATTTAGCTGTGTAATGATTTTCCCCTCTAAGACCAATTATAATTTCTCTGTGTTATGTACTGCACACAGACGAGCCTGTCGACAGGAGCGATAGCAGTGAGAATGGTGCTGAATTTGCAGCTGTGGCAAACACAAAACATGAAGCTAAGGTGAAAAGACACAGGGGTAAGATCTGGGTTTGGGAAGGGTCAGAGGGTGTCTCTCCATCAGTGTTGTAATGTAGTAGCCTACAAATACTTTGTTACTGTACTTTTAAGTAGTCTTTCACGTATCTGTACTTTACTTCATTATTTATATTTCTGGAAACTTTTACTTTTACTTCACTACATTTCCCCCTAAGCATCTTTGTTACTTGTTACTTGCAAACATGTTTTCGTACGTTGGAGTGAAAGATTCTTGCTCGCAATTTTTTTTTTTTCTTTCCGGTTTCTGTTTCTGTCTTTGTTGATGTCAGGCTCTGAATTTGATGTTTAGAAAAGGTGTAGAAACCCTGAATGTTATGCTTTACTACAAGGAAGCCACAATAACGTTCATAATTAAGGTTTTTCTTAACTTTTACTTTTAATTCTAATAATTAAGTACATTTAATATCAGATATATACTTTTGATACTTCATCAGATACTTTAAGACTTTTATTCAAGTAATATTCTAAAACGTGACTTTAACTTCTACCAAAGTCTTTTTCTGGTAAGATACTAGTACTTTTGCTCAAGTATTGCTTTCAAGTACTTTATACAAGACTGCTCTCCATCTCGCCATTCTTTTCTCTATCTGTCTTTCTTTCTTGTTTTGTGATTCTTTCAGTGCTTGTTGTTCTGTAGCCTCCTTGTGGTCAGATGAGGCATGACATTTACCGTATCGATTTAGCCTAGGTAAGACCAGATTGAACCTTGTAGTCTTAACTATTATGACGTTCACAAAGTAAATTACCAGAGCCATGTCTGAAAACAAATCATTTTCCAGAGAAAGTTAACAGTTTAGGTATCTACTCTAATGAGTAGCGTAGAGTGAAATAGGTTAGAGAAAGGTAGAGTGTTAATGTCCCTGAGGGAAAAATGGCCCACAGACAGCAGTCAATGAATATTAAATAAAGAAACAAACATGTGCAGCACCCTAGAAGTGCAAGGATCATTTCAATGTCGTCTTAATTTAAGCATGTTTTAGAAGTTCAAGTGGCAAAACGAATTGCAGCAGAGATATATATTCCATTACTCGGGATTTTGTGAATTTCAGGCTATTGATCAAACTGCATATTATGCAATGCAAAAACTTTATTTCTAAGCAGGCCCTCAGTGAAATAATCTTATATTTAGATTTTTAATATTCTGACTTGATTTACGTATGGATTGGATTATATAGTGCTGCCTATGCAAAGCTGTGTGACTTAATTAAATTAAATGTCACTTGCCTTGATTTAATTATCATCTGGATCTATTTAGGGTTATGTTTAAAGGGATACAAGGGGCCTTCGTTATGCTTTGACATTTATTTCATGCTCTGGAGTTCAAGAGAAAAACATATTTCAAGTGTTATTCTTTTGGCTTGTATGGCATTCATTTTCAACGTTATGTTTGGGAAAAATATCTCTTTTCAAAGTTTTGACTGTGTTTGCATGACTTTCTTTTACAACCTGTCACATTCCATTGATTAAAATAGTGCGTCCAATGGTTTACTTGTCATTTAAAAAACTATAATCTCAAAATAATCATTAGACCTAAAACCCTCCTCTGATGATGAACTTCAAAGGAGCTCCAATTGTATTGATCAAATGTGTCATCAAAGGTGATAAACAAAACTAAAAGTCTGTATCATGCACTGTTATCCCAAATTAGTTGACTTTGATTACTAGGAATTTGCGTGGAAACCCGTTGCCTTAAACCGTCTATTTTCTAAGGTGAAACTTAACAGATCAAGTTGTATTAACACAGAGCAGTAAGTTGATGCAGTAGACAAATCCAGTTTACTTTAGTAGTCATTACTAAAAATCATAACTAAACATAAATAATTTTTTTCTGGAGACATGTTGCCTAAAATAAGGTGATGAAACAATCACATATATAAAGAAATTTATAAATATAAAACATTAAACTACCTATTTCTATCAAAGAAATAATATGTTTATATAAATATTGTTTTTCCTTTGTAACAGTATGATTTTAATACCATTGTATTTAATAAATTCTTCCATTTAACAGAAAGGAAATCAATTATCATACATTATTTAATAATTCCAATCTGTTATTCTGTGCGGGATGTTTTGCCCACTAGACAACACTCTTGGCTATTAAGATGTATCCATCAGTCCCCCCCCCCCCAGGTCTCGGTCATGGTGCAACAATAAATGTAGAAACATGAATACTAAATTAACCATACAAGACTAAAACTCAGATAACATTAATGTGCACCCAAAACATTAACATAACATTATTAAAACACACTTTAACCAGGACAGAAACCATTCAGAACATATATTATTTTTCCCATGAGCCTTTGCATCGCTTCAGCGCTGAACAGTTCAAATGACCCCCCCTCCCATCCAGAAACTTAACATCCTTAGTTATCTCTGCTTCAATATGAGCTGTGCACTGCATACTTAAGCTGATTATTACAAACTGCTAATGTAATTTAGTAATGAATATGGTTTTTAACAAAACATGAAAGAATAAGTAGTGACCACTAAAAAGTGTAACTACAACTAAACTGGGTTTACAGTGTGCTAGCATGCTTAACATGCTGACATCTGTTAATTAGTAACACAAAGATGGGAACGTCATTTTTTTTGCAGGTATTCGGTTAACCAAACCAACCAAATTGGATAAATTGAAATTTTGATGATTGCGCTAGATAAAAAGTTAAAAGATCACTAAAGTTATTGGGATTCATCCTCTAGGGGCCATGAATGGCTGTACTAGATTTTGTTTACATCCATACTGTAGATATCTCAATGATTAAGTGAAAACTTTGACCTGCTGGTGTCGCTAGAAAAAGAGTCAGAGGGTCACCATAGTTATTGAGATTTCATCTTCTGGGGACTATTGATTAAATCATTGTACAAAATGTCATTTCAATGTATTCAATAGGCATTAAGATACTTCAGTCTGGACCAATGAGGTGAATCCACCCATGGCCATTGAGCCACAGCACCAGTAGTTAATCGGCATGGAAAAACCTGATTGGGCAAGGCTCTATACAGGTAGATCCAGTTTTAACAGAAATTATTTTTTTTTTGTTCCATGCAGACCCCACCTACATGACATGCAGATAAAGATGGTTTACCGTCCCTAGTTGGGGGGCGCCCATTAGGCACAGCCCTTATTCAGCAAATGAGGGGATAGATGGAAATATAGCTTGTAGACTTACAGGGCACATGAATAAACTGCCCAGCCTCAATGCCTGTTGCCTAGCTACCGTCTGCATCCATCCTGTATGACTTAATTATATTTACTTATTTTTTTCTCTTTCCCTACCAAGTTCTTTGTTCCACTCTATACTTTATTTAAACATTTTACATAACAACCTTTCTAACGTGATGGCACTGTGCATCAGGGACAAGCTAGTTTTTCTAATGATGATGAACTTATTAACTTAACATAACATATTCAGACTCATTTCTCACAGTGAAAAACAACACAAGTCTGGGAATTCAAATGTAAGGATTCAACTGCCACTTCAGAGCTGAGACACCAACAAGTGCTACCTTCAAATATGTCCTGAATAAATCAGTGTTACAGTACCCCCATACAGCCACCACTTTCAGTGCCATTTCTTTTATGCTTTTCTTTTTTATTACATCTGGTCAATTGTCCCTTTTTCCTGTCAGTTGATTTGTCTTTCAGACTGTGAGCACTGCAAGGAGCAGAGGAGAAAAGTGACAAGAACAGAGTCGCAAAGCGCAGTATGCCAGCAGCAGCACTGTTGACTATGTAAAGACAGAAGCCGTAACTTCTCGGGCGCCACAATTGTATATGGATTGTAAAATAAAAGTCTCTTTAAACATGCAGCATGCTGTGCAATAAATGTATTAAGCAAGTCCAATAATGTCTGTGTGTTTTCCAGAAGGAACAAAGGGACAGTGTATGCTGACTGCTGAGGCTCAGTGGCTGATATGTGGCTGTTGGGTTCAAGAGAAATGGAGGAAACTGGAGTTCCCAGCTGGAATTTCACAGTAGGTTTATGTTATGTTTTTTTTTTTTTTTTTTATACTGCAGCCATTCCTAACCCTTTACTATAATACAATTAGAGATGTTAGATGTTGCATGTGTTTGATTTTAACCTTGTGAGTGGTGAAGAGATATGACTTGGTGCACACATTGTGGATTAAAGGTTAGTTGCCAATTTAAAATGAATGTTTGAAAAAAAAAAACTAAAGGTTAGGGTCAAAGATGACATTGTGTGATTATTATTTATTTATTTTTGTACTGCAGAAGGAAATGAGAACTTGTTGAAAGGAGCTATTGAGAGCATAATACAATTTGTTTGCTCTGCAACATCTTTTCTATGGGGCAAATGGATGTTACTTGACCTTGTATTAGTGTATTTGCTCTTATATGAGAAAAATACAGAAAAGAAATCAAAAACATTTCCTGAGAAACAGGATCTCAGAAGATCACAGCAAACACTTCACAACAAGGTGAAGTGGTACGTTTATACAAAGTGAGAGCTGTAAATTAACGTAGGGATAATGTCTTTCAATCAGCAAATATTTGATGTGACATTTACTTAATGAAGAGGGATAGTAATCTGTGAGAGACAAGGAGAGCAGATTCAGAACCCGCTCTTGTTTCCTCCTCTGGATGGTTAACCTTTGCTGTTGGAACAAGGTTTGTTGAATATGTTGATGAAATTAGCCCTCCCGGGTGCGTTCGGGCAGTGTTTGTGCTGTGGTTGGTGAATCAGGCGCAGCTCCGGGCAGATGGTGGTCGGAGTGGTGCATATATTTATCAGGAGTGCTGACCTCTGCCATGATTGTAGTCAAGCATCCAACAGACCTCACTCAGAGTTCATCCCTGCATAATGGATAGGTGCAGAAATTCAAAAACAAGACATACACACCATTTTCAGCTCTCAGTTTCACGCCCACTTCCCCTCTCTCGTGGTTTGTTTGGTAAAAACAGGAATATTCTAGCAAAATTCAGTTTCAGTGTTTGTGAAGGTTTGTAGAACAAACCTGTGTGCTGATCGTTTTTTATTGAAGGTTGGCTATTTGAAGAATTTGCTAAAGTGGTGCAGGGTCAATCAACACAATTCAGTGTGTATTGTTACACACACCCTCAGCTATGGAAATTATTTCTTAAGTAAAAACCTAGAAAACACTTTTTGCTTCACACAGCTGCTTAACATTTTAATATTCACTATAGGTGTGTTAATAGCTTTGGTGCAATCCACTCAATAATGCCATGTCCAAACTTTTTACTTCTCTGCAAACCCAAGGAATGTGAAGGTTGATTTAAATAATAAGTGTATAATTTCTTGTAATAATTTATGAGCATTGTCAGCTTAAAATTATACATGTATGGTAACACTTTGTAATAGACTAAATTAAATATCAAATAATCAATTGTATTATTGTACACAATTAAGTTTTTCAGCTTTCTTCACAGGGATCAGTCTTAACAGAAATTATGCACACACATGCACACACACACACACGCACACACACACACACACACACACACACACACACACATACACACACATGTTGGCAAATTACATTACACATCAGATTAAACCCTTAAGATGTGCCATCTCGTTTTCACACATACACACAAACACACACAGTCCACCTGGTACACTGTATGTACGGATGTGATACCTGTGAGAATGTGTCACTGCAGTCTGTTCCCACTGCATCGGTGGATGGATCACTGGTCTTTGGAGAGTGTGTGTGTGTGTGTGTGTGTGTGTGTGTGTGTGTGTGTGTGTGTGTGTGTGTGTGGTGGGGAAGGGAATATATCTGTGCTTGGCTACTTCTGTTTTTGTGCTTGTTACAGCATGTTTTTTCATCTGTATAAGATATTAGAGTAATCCAGTAGTCCATTTGTCTACATTGGAACATTGTATCTATATATGTGTGTGTGTGTGTGTGTGTGTGTGTGTGTGTGTGTGTGTGTGTGTGTGTGTGTGTGTGTGTGTGTGTGTGTGTGTTTGTAATTCATCAAGTGTTGTGTGAAAGGGAGGGAGGATGAGGAGGGGGATCTAGGACAGGTGCTTTAAGAGAACCCCTTTGACTCATGGTCTCTTCACTAATTAAGTTTAGGCTATTTATGTGCATAATGTAGGCTGTGTGTGTGTGTGTGTGTGTGTGTGTGTGTGTGTGTGTGTGTGTGTGTGTGTACTTATCTATCCATGGGAAAGGTTTGCCTTTTCCACTCCCTCACCCTTTAATTGCCTAGTTTTTACTTGTCTGAAAGCACATTCAGTCTAAATGACTCTGATCCAAGCTCTTTGAAACAAATTTCATTTGCGTTTTTTTTAAATGTCACAATTCAATATATCATGACATTTGTTCCCAGATACAGTAGTTCCAATATAGGCAAGGGTTTGTGTGTTTCTTCCTGAATTTTAGCGGACTCACCTCTGAAACAGTTTGGAACATCGTGGGACAACAACCATCTCCAACACAACTAGAGACAATATTTCTAGTAATAACAATAAAACATGTTGTGCTTGTCTGCAGCAAAATAAAGTATTAGTGAAACCAATTCAGGATGCGATAATACCCATTATCCAACCTGTGTATCAAAAAACACACTAATTAGTCAAATATTAAAACCAAAGGTGATATTTTAAAGTTAGATCTAGTCTACTTTCCTGTATTTATGTTGTCGCTACATTTGCTGATCACAGGCTGATCTGCACATTCAACAATTATGAGAAAATATTAGTCTGATCTTTTAATGTAAAGTCTAAATTGCTGAAGAATCATCTTATTGTCTGCTGCTAAATTTTGGGAGAGTTACACCAGCATACAGATTGATATTACAGATTGATAACAGCGGTGGTTCAGTCTCTTTGTGCAAAAATAAGCCTGCATTTGCCAGCTGGGAAGATGGTCCTTACCCTGAGTGGGAGTTGTTGGCTGAAATAAAAGAAGAGAAAGAAGTATTTTAAAGATAGTACTGGTGCTGGTGGTGGGATTTTTTTTCTCCATTGTCACACACCATTACATTCAGCGGTGTTCTTAATGTTAGGGCTTCGGTGTCGGTTCATTTCAAACCTGGTCGGGTGAAATGAGATTTGTGAAAGTCCATTTTCATTTGCTTTGCAATTTGTCACAAATACTTTCTTCATCAGTGCTCAGGCTCGTTGTGATGTCTATAATCAAACAACTGATTTTAGGATTCACATCTATCAAGGTTGCAGATTGAAGGGAGATGAGAAGAATTGGCATCAGCATTTGGATTTATATTTGGATTTTGATGC
The DNA here is from genome assembly GCF_008315115.2 of Sander lucioperca. Taxonomy (NCBI): domain Eukaryota; kingdom Metazoa; phylum Chordata; class Actinopteri; order Perciformes; family Percidae; genus Sander; species Sander lucioperca. The sequence goes on from NC_050180.1 coordinate 13,533,973, forward strand.
CTACAACACATGCCAGCCACAATTAACATACATGTCTTTTATGATTATTTCAATATGGGAATGTGTCCCCCTTTTTTTAAACACAATTACCATGTTAACAAATGAGTAAATGAATCAACTCAGCAACCAAACTGAAAAATGTTTTGTTTAAAATCTGTTTTGAGGAGAGACGTTGTCAAAAGGACTGAGCGCATCCAGTCCAAATTTACACTGCCTGCTTAAGCAAGTTGAATCGTGCCGGCCACCCACAAGCTATTTTCCACCTGCTGCCCACCTACATCAACAATAGTGAAGCAGAGCCCAGGACAAACACAAACAGACACAACAGAGTGCACATGGTGGCCACACTCTTCAGATTAACCTTTATCCTCCCAGATGAGACCTGTTGTCTTTACCTGGAGCGCTCTGTATACAACACATTATGGACACCATATGGAAACAATACTAACCTTTTCTTCTGCTCACTCTGAGCTAATGCTCCAGGTTTACACCTAAAGGCCCCTGCGAGGCAATTAAATGTCTGTGGTAAAACCAGTTTCATTTTTTTCAAGTTGCGTTAGCGTACTTGAGGGTACACACACGCAAAACAAAGCAATTGATTTGAGACCATGCGGGTAATGCTCCATGCCACACCATAATTGCTCCTGTATTGTCACATACAATTAAACTGAGTCTTTGTTATTTTAATGAGCACTCTAAAGGTTAACGTTACGTTCCCATTGCAACTACAACACAACCCTGCAATCAGGGAGAGGGACAGAGAGATAGCGAGAGGGGGAGAGAGGGAGAGGAGAGGAGGGGATCTGGTTTCTCAGCCGCTCTGTACCCTAATCCTGGATTTGGAAACGGGATGAGGAGAACGACAAACACAAGTAATAACAGCACTGACATGGGATTGGTAGGTGGGGGGGTGAGTAGCTAGATAGGAAATAGGGGGCCTCGAGAGAGGGGTGGTTAGTTGTAGGTGGGTGGGATATAAATACCTGCAGTTGACAGGGGCGGCAAAAAGCTGAGGGCATGACAGACACTGGCTTACCTGCATCTGTAATAGAGAAAAAGAGACAGGGACATGCATTGCAGAGGCCTTAGTGAGAGAAAGCTAGATAGTTGAGAAACACCTTTGAGCAGATACATCAGTGATAGTAACTTGAACCGGAAACTCATCGCTATTCATCTTTGAGTTCTGGCTGAAGTGCTGACATCTATGTCTCTTAGAGAGAAAAAGGTAACCATTGACAGTTTTCTACCTGCAAATTCCCAAGTGACTGAAGGGAGAACTGTGCTTGGCTGAATTAGGGAGAAAAGAACAAGCAAGGAAGACGACAGAAGAAGTGAACAAAGACAAGACACGGCTAGAAAAAGACAAGGCAGAACAAGAGAAGGCCAAAGAAGACGAGACAAAGACAAAAGGTAAGACGAGGTAAGACAAGACATAACAAGACTCAAGAAAGGAAGGGAACAGAAGATATTTCAAGAGGACGATAAAAAGACACAGGACAAGGAAAGCAACGATGGGAGGCAAGACCAATTAAAGCAAGAGAGGGCAAGGCAAAGAAAGGAAACCAGTTAAGGGATCACGTCAAACTTCAGTGTACCATTGGGACCATTCGAGAGAGGCCAGAGAAGAATGGCATGCCAGGCATTCAGCGGCGACTCCTTCACCCCACTTTCAGGCGATTCACCCTTGCCAATCCTCATGCACCACGCCTCTCCCGGTGACTGCCTGCCAGCCAGCTCCCATGCTCACAGCATGGTTTCTGCAGGTAAACTGGGTCTTCTGTCCTGTAATGTTAAATATATTTTTTTTTTCTTTGTATAATTCTCCTCTTGTGTGCTTTACCTTTGTTAATTTGTCAAAAAATAAGGCTTTTACTGCAAAGTACCGTAAGAAGAAAGTGGGAGTTCATAAGGCTTAAATGATATGGACCATGACCTACATAGTTTTGTCGTGATGTTAAATCCCAGCTGCAGGAAGTCAGACCTCTAACAACTACTTCAATCTTCTACTTCAGCCTCGTGAGGAAGAGAGGGTGTTGGCATTGTGTCGTTTCGTGCTATGATAAAGTGGTAGTGCTCGTGTTCATAGTGACTACACTATTGACTATATAGGAAGTCCCATGGGTGCTGCAGGTGAGTGATGTCTCGTGTAGGGCTATAAGTTTCTCCTATAGACGACGACCCCCCTCCCTCCCACACACACACACACACACACACACACACACACACACAGTTGTGTTTTTAGGGAATGGGGAGGATGAATTGGATTGAAAAGTACATTTATTCAAAGCCAACTCAAATTATGTAAATGTTTCTAATCAGCTGGTTTGGCCCAGCTGTCTCTCCTCAGTGGATAATTGCTTTGAGGATATGTTATCAGTATGGCAAACTCCCCAAGGTCTTTTTTACGATGAAGCGTCACAGAGAAAACTTCCTGGGGGTTTAAGTGCCTGCTGATTGTTATAGCATAGAATAGACTGGATTAGATAAAGCAGAACATGAGTCATACAATACATTAATATAGCAACAGGTTAAACATATCCTGCAAATAGATTTCTCTGCTGAGACAGTACTGTGTACTTGTGAAATTTTGCTGGCCTATATTTGTTTTCTGTCTTCCCAATGAGTCTATGAACGAAATGTGATCACCTAAATAATGGAATAACAGGTACAATTTGTAATAATTAAAGAAGTACAATTGGCAATTAGTAGTAGTGTCAACAGTGGTAGGGTTGGGCGATATGGCAAAAAATGTGATCACGATATATTTTCCCATTTTGATCGTCGTTTATCCTTTGGCCTAAATAAACCAGAGGTTTCATTACATTTTAGAATAGCTTATTAACATATAAAATAAATAATGAAAAACATGCCATTACAGTATTCAGCACAATGTTTTTGTTGATGACACATTACACGTTCACATTATGAGATGCCCCACTGGTCAACAGAGCAGTAGTGCCCTCTACTGGCAAAAGAAAACTAAGCGTAGCCGTCTTTACAGTCATCTCACAATTAAAGGTGCTCTAAGCGATGTCACGCGTTTTTTAGGCTACAACATTTTTTGTCACATACAGCAAACATCTCCTCACTATCCGCGAGCTGCCTGTCCCCTGAACACTGTAAAAAAAAATGCGGTCTCTGTAGGCAGCCCAGGCTCCCCAAACGGCAACAAAAACAAACTGCACCAACCCGCACCACCGCACAATAAACCAGTGTTCCAGCCAATAACTGACAAGAAGGATTTGGGGGTGGGGGTTGGGAGGTTAGTGCATGGAAGGGAGGGGGAGGGGACGGGACGAGGAGGAGGGAGGGGCGAGCTAGCCTCCGTTTTGTTTGACAATAATTCGAACGTCAACAAGAAGTGACATCACCCAACATCGCTTAGAGCACCTTTATGTTTGCCTTTTTTGTGTCTGCAAAATAAACAAGTGAAAACTGAATAGTCAGTTTTGGCTAAATTTCTTTTGATTTTATAAATAACCTAAAACTACTTAAAAGCAACATATTAAATGTAAATACAACTCCTGCTAAAAAAGCATCTCAAATGTTTGTTGAGGTAGCACAAAACCAAACAAAGTAAACAAGTGCATGTGTAATCAAGTGTCTTTCGATATGCAATAAGAAATAGCGCTGGTTATACTTTTATTCTTTTTTGAATACCCTCGGTGTGGTCATTGAATGGTACCTGTTTAGGTGTCCTGCTTGGCACCACCACCAACATATTTTCGCAGACCGGCTTAATCTCATTGTCACTTTTGTGAAATCCGAACCATTTCCACACAACTGACGTTGTGTAACCCTTTTTATTAACAATGTCTTCAGGGAGGAAAACACTATTTAACGGGGGAACACACTTTGACACAACACCGGCAACTCAGACAAATGCCCACAATTGGAAGTGGGCGTGTCCGGCATCCAAGCAGAAATGGCAGAACAGACTCTGTCAGTTGTGTTATCGGGTAAATATGTCCAAAGCTTATCATCGTTATCAACGGGAATTATATTGCAATCCAGTTTCAAGATCATTTTATCGCCCAGCCCTAAACAGTGGCACAGTCTTTTTATTTTAAGACCTCATAAGCCTTGGTCAGATCATCAAACATAACACAGAGAACATAGCAACAGTCTCTACATAAATGTGTTGGTGGTACTGTACCAACTTAAGAGTGCATCCCAGCACATTAGTGCTTAAAGTGAATATCAAGTTGCATAAAAAAGATGAATACATGAATAATTATGTAATTAGCAGAGGACATGGCCAGAGCAATATTCAACTATATTTAAATACACTTAGCAGAGAAGAGCATCCACAAAAGCAAAGGTTTTAAAGAGGAGTCTCTGGTTTTAGAAGCATTTTGTTTGGCTTGCTATTACACTTCATATGTTCATTTCAAACCACTTTTTTAAGAAGGTCTTGAAAGATATCTGTCACGTTTGACTGGATTTACAGAGCAGTTTGAAGCTGTACCAGCATCCAAATTGACGGTAGCTGTTATTTCTCTCCAGTGTAAATGTGTTCAACTCAGACTGTACTCACATCTCTCTCTCTGTTCCAACTGCACTAGCAGACAGAACAGAGTAACATGGTGATATTGGCCTTTGGTAAAAACTGAAATATTAGCAGTCATTATCATCTTTCTCTCTCTTTCTGCGTGATGTGATGGAACTTTCTTCATGAGCAAACTAAGCTAGCCAAAGTGATTTACATTGTATTTTTGAACAGAGAAGTAAAAGATTATCTTTAATGGGCTTTCATTGGAAGGTTTTTGTGTGTATTATAATCTACATGTCCGTGGTGTTAATGTTCAGAGACACTTCCACCTTTAAGAACCCACTTCAAATCCAATGTAAATATATTATTGCAGCTTATGCCAACACATAGCAGCTGTTTCAATTTCAAAATGTAATATAATCGCTTTCAAAACCCCATATTAGTCAAACTAGTCTTAGCTAGTCTGAACTGTATTTAAAGCTGACCTGTACTCAGATCAGATCCGAGTAAACGCACTAATCTTTTGTTCTCCGGTCAGATTGTAACCACATTTGTCTCCATCAGTATCATCTGGACTGTCCCTGGGTCAGCCCACCAAGCGCTCCCATATGCATCTGTCCACATCCTCCTTCGGCAACGCCCCCCCCGGCCTACATTACCCAGTCACCCCCTGTCACTACAGCAACCAGCAGGCCACCTACGGCATGATGGCAGGTGAGTGGTGGTGATGGTATTTGTGACAACTATTGCAAGGCTGTAATGAATAGTCAGTCAAAAGACAATTAATCATTGAAAATTCTGATAGTCAAATAAGCCTTTATACATTTATTTATCGAGCAAATGGTGATTAATCAATGATAAAATGATTATTGTGCAGACAAAAATAAAGGATTCTCTCTCTCTCTCTCTCTCTCTCTCTCTCTGTAGCTCAGGAGATGCTTTCTGCCAGTATTTCTCAGACTCGTATCCTGCAGACATGTGGTGTCCCTCACCCCAACATGGTAGGCAGTGCAAACCCATTGCAAGGTAATGATCACACGCATGCACAGACACACACACACACACACACACACACACACACACACACACACACACACACACACACACACACACACACACACAATAATTCCCACTCCTGCCCTGCAGTTAAATACAGTAAATTTAGCAGACACTTTGTCAATCCCCATACATTTGCTACCAGTTAAAATCAAGTTCAGACTTGATTACTTCACCTAATGATTGTTAAACTTAACTGTCAAAGATGTCTTGCCACTTTCTCCCGATTGTGCAGAGAGAGCAGAAACATAAATGTAGAAGTGGATATGTGAAAATTTATACGGGAAATGGTTTTCATGCCACAAGATGCTTGTATCAAATTCAAGTCAGTCATCAGCCTTTTTATACCTGCCAAAAAATATTTTTGACAGTCAACATTTAGCACCAAATGGATTGAACAAGGAATGTGTTTTTTGTAATTAACAACAGTTAAAAAAAATTAAAAAAAGACCCCCCCCCCACACACACACACACACACACACACACACACACACTTATATTGATATTATAGCCTTTCTAATATTTCATATTAAAGGTAACATGCCAGACCAATTATTGATACTGCCAACCTAACTTGGTTGTATTGAATGGTTAAGTCCCTGAAAACATATGCTCTCAATCCGCTTCTTACTACGAGTGATGTGGTCCTAAATTTCAATTTTAACATTTTCTGGCAAAGTTAAAACAGTTTTGGATATTTGGAAGAGAGATTTCTGTGTTTCTGTTTTTGTCTTGGCTCTTCTGGGTATGCCACATACCTCTAAGCACCAATCAGGAATGGAAATGTGATGTGATGCTCATGTTGCCAGGCTGCTGTCAATCAAATCTGATCAAATCCCAACAAACAAGGACAAAGGATGCATGCACTAACTTTGATTGTTGCTTATTTATTTTTAAAAAAAATTTCAGGGGCTTTAACTCAGACCTTCACATTTTGCACCAAATCATAATTTCTCAGGACAAATATAATTACTGCAATGCGCCAGTTTGGATTTTGCCTTTCAAAAGACATAAATATGCAAGTAAAATTACGATAACAGCATTGTCCCTTCTTCTCTGAAATCACTTTAAAGTAGTAATTATTACTGTACACATACTAGAAAGACATAAATATCCTTCCAATGTCTGGAGTAGATAAAATCAGATTAATGTCTTGGTTAAACAAAATCTATAGTACAATTGTGTTTAATATAACCAAGTGGGTGATATTATAGACCAAAAAGAATATGAGGTAAATGTAACCCTGCTGGCACAGAACAATTAACATTTCCAGAGGAAATTAGATTGCTGCTTGTCTTTTAACAGACAAGATTTATAGGATTTTAACTACTGGAGTAGAGACCCGGTGACATCGATCCACTCCTGTAAAGGGTCTAATAAAATTGTATGTTCCACAGTGGTCAACAACAGCACTCAGCAGAGGGATATTTGAGAGGAAAGGGCAGAAACAGAGTTAATAGCATTACACAAAAGTCTGTAATTATGGGAACTGGATGAGACAAGGTCACAGAAGAAACTGGCCCTTTAATTTATCATTTTTAAAGCTGCACTAATCTATTTCTTCATAATGGCTCAAATGACTAAGTGTAATGTGAAAGGTGTCACTTCATGAACCCACAGGGAGTTATCAACTCTGGAGTTCCTCTCAGCTATATGGAGCTTTTTAGCGTCCTTTATCTCATCCACCTTGTTTTCAGCAGGCAACTGTTAAACCCACTGTACGCTTCCTGTCCAGCACAAAATAGCACACACATTTCCTAGCTAAAGAGCCAGTCAGATATTTTCATCAGTTGTTGGTGAAGACCAAAACAGAGCTAAAACTAAAGTTTAATATGGACTTACATTCATCACCAAAACACGACCCCAAACAAATGCTCCCTATCTGCTGGACGTGTAACTGGACAACTGCTTGCTAAGACTTCTTTATAGGCTGATAGAAAAAGGTCAGTGCTGTGTTTTCAGCTTGTTCAGTGGGCAAAAACATGTATTAATGACAACAGTATGGAGTTATTGTGCTTGCCAGTTGGTTTGCTTTCTAACTTTGCTCAGCATGAAGCTGCTGATGCTGCCACACTCTTAGGATGGTGCACATGTATAGCTGCTGGAGGGTTCAGGGCAAAGACATGCCCTGAACCCACACGTGTTTTTATGGGGCTTACTGTCCAGTCTGACATCTGACAATTAAGCTCTATGGAAAAGGCTTTGAGAACTATATAGGCAACTGTCTCTAGATATTACCTCAGAGAGATTATAAAAGTGTGAGTCCAACCTCTCCGTGACACCTTGGGTATAAGAGAAAATCACTGATGCATACAGTTTTAGTGCAAAATCTGCCACGTTGCTCTCCAGCTGGTGTATAGAGCCGAACAATTTAGCAGGTCAATGACACTCCACTTTTGGAAACACAAACATTTTGTAAATGGGGTTTGGGGGCTGTTAGTGCATTTAATATTTCCTGCCAGTGTATTCCTCTAGAGAGACTCCAAAATGACTCAAACACTGCTGTTGGTAGGCAATATTTAGCAGTCCGAGTTTCAGATGAAGCTTTTATGGCAACGTTGTTATCTCAACAAAATACAAAATATTACAAACCGTATGGCACTATACAAACTCAACAATAGGTCAGCTACAATACAACAACACAAACTACAGCCTTCATAAAGTTAAAAACTGAACATTATAGTTCAGGTAGGATTTGTTGCGGGGGTGTTGTGTTAGACTATTAGTTTCAGCCAGGTGTACATGATAAACTGGCAGCATATGGTCACCACACTGCAACCTCCTGTCTTGTATCTCCCGTATCACTGGATCTGTAACATCAGTTGTATGATATATGGTTGTATGACAGGGTTAGCGCTGCACTACAATCCCCCTGACACAAGAGGGGAGTGTTGCATTGCTCATTGTAGGTACAGTTTCAGCAACTTGGGATAGTTCAGAGTGGATTGAAGCCAACATTTGGTTACCATCAGACTATAAATCACAATTGCCTATGATTGTATTGCCTATTGTCTGTTCCTACAGTAGTAAAATTAATCAATGCAGTTGGTGCACTGAGAAGCATCACATTCCAAATTACAATTAGTCATCCACCCATCTGTTACTCTGGCAGTAATCTGCCATTAATACTAACAACAGGAAGAAACCAGAAATTGGCAGCCACAAGCTCCACTGCAGCTAACCAATAAATAATAACAACCACTTGTAGAAATAATGGAGCCTAATCTTGAATGTTAATATTAGGGTTATAGTGCCGTGTTAAAAGTATGACAAACCTGTTTGAAAAGGTTGTGCAATGTGCTTTTTTCTTCTTGTTTCTACTGAATAGAGACCTTTTAAAACAAAGAAGTGAACTCAGAGTTGTGTGGCACTGAACACTAAAGCCAGAGATAATACCTGCAAAAAAATGTGAATGGGTAAATGTTAATTTAAATTACAGGTAAAAAGCAGAGTAGAATATCTAGAATATATTATGTTGAAAATAATTCAAATAATTTGATTATTAAATTAAGTATTTATCAGTGAATGGAGCTGCCTCAGGTGTGTGGTCTACATTAGGTTTTTGTAAGTGGTTTTCTCATTTACAAAATTATGGGGCAAAAGATCTCAATAGGCATACCCCTTAGTTTCAGGACAGGGTGGAAATTGTCACATTTATTGAAAAAAATATATTAAATTGTGGTTATTGTAAAATTCTGACAATACAAAAACATTAGCTGTGCTGTGGAAATAAATGCTGTCAGGATACAGGTGGGAATAGGAGCCATGCTGCTTTCGGCATCCCTCTGACAGTCTGAGGGTCAACCTTGATCTCTCTCTCTCTCTCTCTCTCTCTCTCTCTCTCTCTCTCTCTCTCTCTCTCTCTCTCTCTCTCTCTCTCTCTCTCTCTCTCTCTCTCTCTCTCTCTCTCTCTCTCTCTCTCTCTCTCTCTCTAGGGTCTCTTACTCCTTGCTTGTACAAGTTTCCAGACCATGGTCTAAGTAGTGGTTCGTGTGCACTAAGTCATGGTTTCTCCTCACTGCCACCGGCCCTCCTCTCCACTGATGAGGCTCCTGGGGGCCCGAGTATTGGAGAGATGAAAACTGACGGCCAGAGGAAGAGCATGCGGGACCCAGAAGATGTCCCTGCCATGGACTCCCCGCAGATACGAGAGCTGGAAATGTTTGCCAATGACTTCAAAATACGGAGGATCAAACTTGGTGAGTATTATCACTAACATGATGTTGATGAAAATGACCCACTATCCACTAACTGCACCAATTAGAGACATTACCACAAATGTTTCTGTTGTGTGTTTGTGCTCGCCTTGCTGCTTCTCTGCTCGTGGTTATTCTATGAAGTATTTCTGTTTCATTGTGACTTCTAGGCTACACACAGACTAATGTAGGCGAGGCTCTTGCAGCAGTGCACGGCTCAGAGTTCAGCCAGACCACAATCTGCCGCTTTGAAAATCTACAGTTGAGCTTCAAGAACGCCTGCAAACTCAAGGCCATCCTGGCTAAATGGCTTGATGAAGCTGAGCTGGCTGGTGGTGAGTCACACACACACACACACACACACACACACACACACACACACACACATCCACTCTACTCCATCGACCCCAAATTAGAGCATTTGTTCGTATAATCTTTACCGTGATGTCTACTCTATGAGCTAAAATGTGTATCGAAGTTGTAAGTGCTCTTTTGAGTCAGTGTGATAGAATCTGCTGGTAAGAAAATCATATGCATTGTATTATAGACATGACACCTTGCATGATTATGAAGATCTAACACTGGCTTGTACATTGTCTAGGACAGTGGTTCCCAACCTTCTTGCCTTATGACCCCTTTAAAAAAAGAACCAATAACCAATATCTACATGATGCATACACCTGTGAGCTGTGAGCAGAGTGATTTTCTCTTATCTGTAACAACAGTAACAGCATATTTGTTTTCCTTCCTGCAGCATTGTACAATGATAAAATAGGAATGAATGAGCGGAAGAGGAAAAGGAGAACAACTATCAGGTATTAACTATGAGGAGCAAAGATGCAATGCATACCATATAATGATGTTTTAGTGTCATAGAGTTTATCTTCTCCTCTCTTTCCCTTATTCCCCACTGCAGCTTGGGAGCTAAGGAGGCTCTGGAGCACAGCTTTGTGGAAAAGAGTAAGCCATCCTCCCAGGAAATAGCCCGGATAGCTAAAGGCCTCCATTTGGAGAAGGAGGTGGTCAGAGTCTGGTTCTGCAACAGACGCCAAAGAGAGAAACGGGTCAAAACCAGCCTCAACCTCAGCTCCTGTTTGAGCAAACTCAGCCCACACTGCATTGTACAGATGAGTAAAACACAAAGACCAATGACATAGTTGAAGATTCAGCTAGTGTCGCTCACCTCGAGTCTGATGGAGCCTCCTTCGTGACCACAGCCAGTGAAAATGGATTATTTCTAAATCAGGGAACACCCAATGATAAAAACTGCCCTCACACTGCATTAAGCAGCTGCTGACGCACTTGAAACTATTTCATTGCTATAACAATGACATGATAATTTATATTCTGTGAAGGTCAGCCTGACAAAAAAACAACTGAGAACAATCCAACTCTAAGAAAACATGCGTCATTGTCAGTTTGTAACTTGACTCCAAAGTGACAAATGTTTTGATCTAAAGAGACATCCCTTATTGCAATCTGCTGCAGTTTTCTTAATGCCATTTTACCAGAAATATGTCTTTACAGTATTTTAATCTCCACGTCCCAGAAAAATCCACTATAAAAAAAGTATATGAATGCCAAATAGCAGCTCAGTAAGTTTTTTTTGTTGTTATTGGAAGTTGATACTGTGAAGATAAAAGGCTTTCATTAACCACATATGATCTGCTGGTTTGACGCTGCAGCGACCATGACCTGACATTTAGATCTTCACTGTGCCTTGTTTGCTATATGCATGCTGAAAGTATATTAGTTACACAAATCAAATATAATGTAATCTACCAGCACCAGAGTGCAGGTGAGCACTCGTTTAGATCAGCCCTGTGCCTTTCTAAAAACAGATGTTGGCTCCACTTTCATTCCTTTTTTTAAGAGAGAAGGGAAACTTTGTTGTCGATGAAATGTTTTACATTTGTCTGCATTTAACTGCAGGACTTTTTGTTTTGTAGTTGTTTGTGTATTTGTGATTAGAGATGATGCTCTCTCATTAATTAACTGTCTTATGAACATTTTTTGTTTTATTTAAATTAATATAGCTATGCTCAAAAAAAGTAATATATTTAAAGTTTCACAACATCCTATTTATTTTTATATATATATACAGTGAGGAAAATAAGTATTTGAACACCCTGCTATTTTGCAAGTTCTCCCACTTAGAAATCATGGAGGGGTCTGAAATTGTCATCGTAGGTGCATGTCCACTGTGAGAGACATAATCTAAAAAAAAAAATCCAGAAATCACAATGTATGATTTTTTAACTATTTATTTGTATGATACAGCTGCAAATAAGTATTTGAACACCTGAGAAAATCAATGTTAATATTTGGTACAGTAGCCTTTGTTTGCAATTACAGAGGTCAAACGTTTCCTGTAGTTTTTCACCAGGTTTGCACACACTGCAGGAGGGATTTTGGCCCACTCCTCCACACAGATCTTCTCTAGATCAGTCAGGTTTCTGGGCTGTCGCTGAGAAACACGGAGTTTGAGCTCCCTCCAAAGATTCTCTATTGGGTTCAGGGCTGGAGACTGGCTAGGCCACGCCAGAACCTTGATATGCTTCTTACAGAGCCACTCCTTGGTTATCCTGGCTGTGTGCTTTGGGTCATTGTCATGTTGGAAGACCCAGCCTTGACCCATCTTCAATGCTCTAACTGAGGGAAGGAGGTTGTTCCCCAAAATCTCGCAATACATGGCCCCGGTCATCCTCTCCTTAATACAGTGCAGTCGCCCTGTCCCATGTGCAGAAAAACACCCCCAAAGCATGATGCTACCACCCCCATGCTTCACAGTAGGGATGGTGTTCTTGGGATGGAACTCACCATTCTTCTTCCTCCAAACACGGTTACTGGAATTATGACCAAAAAGTTCTATTTTGGTCTCATCTGACCACATGACTTTCTCCCATGACTCCTCTGGATCATCCAAATGGTCATTGGCAAACTTAAGACGGGCCTTGACATGTGCTGGTTTAGGCAGGGGAACCTTCCGTGCCATGCATGATTTCAAACCATGACGTCTTAGTGTATTACCAACAGTAACCTTGGAAACGGTGGTCCCAGCTCTTTTCAGGTCATTGACCAGCTCCTCCCGTGTAGTTCTGGGCTGATTTCTCACCTTTCTTAGGATCACTGAGACCCCACGAGGTGAGATCTTGCATGGAGCCCCAGTCCGAGGGAGATTGACAGTCATGTTTAGCTTCTTCCATTTTCTAATGATTGCTCCAACAGTGGACCTTTTTTCACCAAGCTGCTTGGCAATTTCCCCGTAGCCCTTTCCAGCCTTGTGCAGGTGTACAATTTTGTCTCTAGTGTCTTTGGACAGCTCTTTGGTCTTGGCCATGTTAGTAGTTGGATTCTTACTGATTGTATGGGGTGGACAGGTGTCTTTATGCAGCTAAAGACCTCAAACAGGGCATCTAATTTAGGATAATAAATGGAGTGGAGGTGGACATTTTAAAGGCAGACTAACAGGTCTTTGAGGGTCAGAATTCTAGCTGATAGACAGGTGTTCAAATACTTATTTGCAGCTGTATCATACAAAGAAATAGTTAAAAAAAATCATACATTGTGATTTCTGGATTTTCTTTTTTAGATTATGTCTCTCACAGTGGACATGCACCTACGATACAATTTCAGACCCCTCCATGATTTCTAAGTGGGAGAACTTGCAAAATAGCAGGGTGTTCAAATACTTATTTTCCTCACTGTATATATATATATATATATATATATATATATATATATATATATATATATTATGTTGATCTACTTTGCTCAGTGCAACCTTTGATTCATGGTTTGAATTCAGGGATATGTGAAACTTCCTGACATTTTTGTCAGGAAATGGATCTGAGGTCTGCTGTTTCCCTGTTGTAAGAACGATTTAATCTTTCATATTTGTTGATGTTTTTGCTGTCACTGCCTTGACAAAGTGTCATACAAAGAAGAACATCAGCCAGTCACGACTCTGACCTGGTTGGGATGACTGATGTGAAACGTCTTATTAAAGTGAAGAAACAAGCAAACACAACTTCCCTGTCAGGCCTTTATGTTCAGACATCAGATACCATTAATTGGTGCGTGGAAGCGATGGAAAGCAGACTGCCACATTTTTAATAGTGCAGAAAATGATATGCTATAAGAATGTATTGTAGATATGAAATGCCTTCATTCCATTTGATTGAAAATATCCAGTAAATATGCCAAATACATAGCTGGTTATTACAAAAAACTATACTTGTACTGACCTATTGTCTTTCAGTTCCCAGGCAATGAAAGGTAAATCAGTTTAATTAATTTCTGACAACAAAGGAGAACTGTGTTTTCCCGCCGTGCTACACGTACCATCTCTCATTCTTACTAATGTCATCTTATGACCCTATGAATACATACATTAGGAGAGAGAGTCAGGTTATATGTACAGCATGACACTTGGGATTCATAAATAAAGCTGGGAGACATCTTAATTCAGGAACAAGCAGTTTCCACCATGATTCATGTACAGCTGTCTCCCTGGAGTGCTGTCAGGGGAAATAAACGCAGCAGGGTCATTGGCTGCCGACACATTTCTGAGGCGCTACGGTGGAAAGTTATAGGGACGATATGACGAATGGGATGAAACTACTAAGAAGCTTCTTAGTGCTGGTCTCACAGATGCTTTAAGGCTACTGCTCTTAAAGATACAGCTCTTAAATTTACAACTGACTCTTGGTACTTTACTTTTTATGTATTAAGAGAACATATATATATACACAGCAATATAACTTTTATTCTGCATCAGTTAATTACTTACTTACATACTTAGTACAAATCACACGCACTTTACATCACAGCTAATGCTTTTGCAGTGGCCATGCTGGTGTTTCCTATTTATTTGATTGCATCTATTTACATACTCTGTATGATATGAAAATGTATTTGTAGATTGATGCTCGTTGTGATGGAACTGGATCAAGTTGCAAGAACTTGGCAAAACTGTTACAATAAATTGGAGCCAATAACGTGGCTGGCATGGTGATGAAAATACATCTGTATAACTAAAAAAAAAAAAAAAATGGAATTTGAAAATAGTCTGTAGAGATGTAGCCTAAATCATTTGTAGTTAATCCTGTAAAGAGAAAAACATAACAGAGGTTCATCAACATGTACCTGAAGAAATTTTATTCATTACAAAAGCCATAAACCCTTTACAGAGTCACTTTACAATGACCAAACAAATAAAGAGGAGTATACATACGCCTTTTAAAAAGTGTGGAAATGTGTTTGTTTCCACTAACTATAGACTGTTAAAAAGGTAGAGGAAAGAATGATTTACAAAAAGCCAATGAATTGTGTATCGCACATGTCAGATGCATGCAAGAATGAAAACATTTTCAATTTCTTTTGGCAATGGAAATCAATGTGGGAACAAAAGGTCAGAGGGAGAAAAACAAAGACTTAATATATCCCTGTCACTGATTTATGACTGTATAGAAGAGCCAGCTTCAGCTCTGAAGAAGAGAAACATCTCTTGGATCACAGTGTAATTTTAGCAAACACTTCCATCACTTTGTTGCTGTAGCGTGTGTGTGTGTGTGTGTGTGTGTGTATTTTTGTGAGCGAGGCAGCTTAAAACAACATATGACAGTAACTGCACAGCAGCTGAAAGAGAGGAGGGACTGCAGGACCAGTACCATCCTACAATCACTGTTAACCCCATGTCCAATTTAAGATACACAATCAGATCAACCAAGAATCGTAAAAAGAACTGATTACTCAGTAGCATCAAACAATCGATTCAAATCTCTTCAATACGCCAGTCTTACGTTAGTCCTAGTTTGTGTTTGATTATGTTTTCTCACACAAACTGTACAGCATCACATCTTCCGAGGTGCAAATTAAATGATCAATCCATCTCACCATCTCATGCATTATGATGAAGTAAAGGTCTCACCCTAGTCACTTATACATTTCACATGCATATGTTTGTCTGAGTTACATCACCTCCAGTAACTGGTAGCGTACCTAAGGATTTTAAAAACATGATAATTCATTAGCTAGTTGACCACTGTCGCCATTTGTGTGGAGACAGTGATCAGTTGTTGAGGCTTTTTCTCCCTTTCACTTGCATGGTAGTTGTGTCCCATTTCTGACACCACAGGATATTTGACCCACATCACAATGAAGAACATCCACATGGAGTAGAGGATAGTTTGCCTCAGAGGAAGTGAATCGCGTAAATGGTGTGAGTAGGAAGTATAGATTTCCATCTGGTTACCCACAACCCCTAAACTCTTTTTAATTACCATGTTTTTCTCATTAAAACTTGCAGGAGAAAGACAATCCAATCATCAGCCACGTAAAAGCTGATCTACCAAAACATCAGACGGGTAAAAGCCAGTCCCATGGTCTCATATACTGTAGCCCTTATGAAGACATAGATGGGTGGGGAACGACAGCGTAGGTGGTTAAGAGCTCTTAAGGTCAAACATCTATTATTGATCCACCTTCAGGCTGTGGCCACTCCAGTTTAATAATAAATATTATTTTCGCATAAATAGATCAGACGTTCTGCCCCTAATGATCAGTAAGGCAACCTGCCAAAAAAAGTGTGAGTATGTGCGTGTTAATATACATGTCTGCCTGCATGCCTTTGAATGTCTTAATGTGTGTGTGTGTGTGTGTGTGTGTGCGCACCATTTGTCACACCTGTAGCATTTCAACACTAACAAAAACCAATGTGTCTAAAAGAGTCCGTATCAATTCGTATTAATGTTGCACATGGTTTATAATGTGAACATTAATACAGAGAAGACAATTAGTCCACTCCCAGAGCTCGGAGCTGTCTCTCGATCTCGTCGTCAGAGATGGTGGCCTGTTTGGATGAGGCGGCGCTGGGGAGGCTCTTTCCTGCAGCTGGAGCTCTCACCATCTGGAAAAACACATGGGCAGAAAAATCCCATTAGCAGGCAAACTCAATTCAAATTTAAGACAAACACAATCACAAAGCCTGGTAGTTGTAAGATTATGCTGCTGTGGATAGCAGCCAACTGCCGCTCCAAAGCCTAATGTAAAAGACCTGTTCAAATTTGATCACAATTATTCTGTATTATATTTGAAAATGATCAACTCCACATAGCAATCATACTGCTAAATACTTTATGATGTCTCTTTAAATTACTATATGCAAGTGGGGGTCAGTTACACAGGGATTCTTTTTTTACAGCATCAATCATCATTCATTTGCATGAAAAACAAAGTAAAATGTTAAGAAATCACAAAGTATGGCTTCCCAGGTTTGTTGGTTAATAGTCGAATATGTTCTTAAGGCTTATAAAAGTGTTACAACAATCTCTGGCATAATTAAATGATGTGGATCTCAATTCAAACTATTTTAAAATTACCTTTGTCCTTGCTGAAAAACTAAAGCCATTTTTCGGCATTTGTTATTTGCCATACGTAAAATCATTATACATTGAATCATAATTCCACTGAATATGACAATAACACATATGGCTGCTTATTTACTTACATTAGCTTCTCTCAAAAATACCATAGTTTATAAGTCTTGTAACTTCTTTTCAGCTTCAGGGGTTGACTGAGAAAGCTTTTATTCTTTTCCAAGGAAGTGCACAATATGAGCTCATTCAGGGAATTCTCTGCCTTCCTCTGTCTTTTATTGTGATTGAGCAGGAAATAATTACCCCTCCTAAATTCAAAAACAGGTTTTGCAGGTTTTTATGAATCTTGCCTGTTTGTTCTCTCCAGCTGTGGGCTTGTTTATGGAACAATTTGTGGGGTTTTTAACATTGTATTATGAGAGGTAATAACTCATGAAGCCCCCAGGGGGAGCCAGACATGCAGCAGGTGGCCAGCCTGGCAGTTCCACAGACTACAGTACATAAGAGTTAGAAGAGCTGAAGGCTAGCCCCACCATGTGGCAACTGGAATACATTTTAACAGTCGAGTAAAAGCCATGTGGAACACTTAATGTTCAGTTCATGTTGCTGGGGGATGATTTACAGGTGTAAAATGTGCTTTTACATTTTCTCATTTCAATCCTGAATAGTGGTAACACTTAGATAAAATAAAATATTATATATATATATATATATATATATATATATATATATATATATATATATATATATATATACACACATATATATACACACACACACACACACACACACACACACACACGCACATATATTTAAAAAGCCATTGCCCATAGGCAAAGTGTTTTACAAACAGAAGGTAGTATAAATAATACTAAAAATAATAATAATAACAATAATAATAATAATAATAATAATTTATACTTTATTAATCCTGCAAGGGAAATTACAATGTTTTCACTCTGTTATTATTATACACATTACACACAGGCCTGAAATACACACACATGCTCAGTACCTATACATGCACTAATGGAGAGATGTCAGAGTGAGTGAAGTTAAGGTATGTAGGATATATAAGGTCAGTGGTAGTTTCTCTATCTCTCTCTCTCTCTCTATCTTTTGAATTTCTCACCTTTCCTGAGATCTCAATGCCAATCTCATCCAGAACCTGGTTGACAATGTCCTGCGATTCCTCTTCATCGTCCGATCCATCAAAGATCTCATCCAAAGTGTCATTGACTGGACAGAGAGACAGGGAGGGAGGAGATAAAGACAGACGGGTCAATTCAATCTAACACATTGATTTTCAGTCTCAGAGATAGCTAAAAATCAAAGTAGTAAATGTATGCATGTGTGGATGATGGTGTGTTGAAAACAACTACATTTCTCTTTCCCTCGTCAAAGCACGGATTGCAACACCCATCACTCCGTACACCGGTCACATATATCCTAACAATCTGGTTTTGGCAAGCCTGTAAATACCAGAGCTCTTTGTGTGTGCATGTGGGTTTTATAAGTCCTTACTCATGTCCTCGGTCATGCCCATCTTCATGTTCTCCTTCTGGAAGTCCTGCATTGTCTTCAGTGTCTTCTGTGGATCCATTTTTTTATTCACTGCTTGCATTGTCTGTACACACGATTAAAATAAAAGATTTGAGAATTCATCCTGAGGTTTTAAGCAGAATTGTGTAAGAGCTGCTCTTGAGAAAAGAAACACAATGGCAGTGAAGGGATGTAGCAAATAAGCAAAACCTTTATGCTAGACTTATACTGCCTTATTTTTTTTTCATAAGCAGGTGGTAAAAAAATGTGGAAGAAAACTAAATCAAGCAGAAATTTAAGTTTGATTCACGTGGTCGTCATTTAGAGAACCTAAGGTAAATCACCGTTCGTATTACGGACAAGGCAGTTTCCCAAGGAGCAAATTCAAGATGATTTATGCACCTATTATAAAATCAGCGTGTGCCTCAAGGAAATATTAGTTTGGTTGAAATAGGGCTTTAGAAGACTCCCTCTGAATTCGTTATCAAGTCAGGATAATAGAAGTACTCAAAAAACACTGATTCTAAATTATGCATCTCCTTCCTTCCTGTGAAAGATCAGCACAAACGTGGCTTACTTTTCCGGCTGAGCCTGACACAACACATTAGATATATCCCGGTCTCCACTTCACTGGCGTTGACATACTGCTTTAAACCATGCTAACCCATAGCTGTGTGAGAGGAAAGGGCTGCACTATTCATTGAGTAATTTGAATGGACACTGCAACTTTTTCCCAAGGAAATTCTGCGTATTAAAAAACTTTGTGTACGTCTGACATAAAACAATTAAAACATTCTTTTTTGAAACAGCCATACACCCACCTCATCACACTCCATTAATCTGAGGCCTAATTATATTTGACCTGTGTACGTTTGCAAAGTCTGACTCTGTACAGTACGTCGCTCCTGGCCAATTACCACCTTTCACACTTCATTAGCAACGACGCCAGCAGACTCGGCTTTGAAAATGAACACATCCCACATTAATGCTTTAATTACAACACTAAAATATTGATATGACTAAACACTGAAACTAGTTAACATGCAAAACAGAAACACACCTAACTTCTCGAAAACAGTCATTTGAATGTAATGGGTATCAAGTGTCTGAAAGGCCATTTCAATATTTTAAAACCTGCCCTCAGACCAGTTGACCTGAAGGACAGGATCCAGGATCTTACCTTGGCTGTTGCAGACATGGCGCCGGCCATCTTCATTTGGGAGTTCATGACTTTTGTCTGCGTAGACATGGAGGTAACCTTAGAGCTGACGGCGTATGTGCGGTTCTTCTGCTTCCTCAGCTGGACCAACTGCTTGGCCAGAATCTTACATGCCTCCTTGTTGCCACTCTTAGCCATTTTCTTGATTTCAGCCTCCTGAAGGGGGCAGACGAGAATAGTGTGTCAATTTTGGTATGCTAATTTTTGCAAATTAGTGCAAGTACACTGTACACAAAATATTAAGGACAATTGTAAGACTGGAGTCCATGTTCCATATTACAGAATGGTACTGTATGACAGAAAAAGTAAATTCTAATTTAAGCCCTAGTGTCTCCTGGTTTAATGGGTAAGTAATGCATCTGCCAAACAGTGACAATACGCATTATATTTAGAGATAATGTTCCTGTGTATAAGCATATAAATTAAGAAAAATAGAGAGTTTAAGGCTGCCCATATTGCAGATTAGCCGTAGCAAAGCCGCTACCATACAAAACAGATGTGTTTCTCTTCAAAGTAATGTTTTGTGAACTTTATAGTGTCAGTGAGCAGCACCAATATTCCATCTGTTTCAGCAATACGACATGCTGAACCATGTCCAATGCCACATTACGATCTTAAGAGATTCAGGATGGAATAATCAGCAGCCTTGTCAACAGCAACTCACCCAAAAGTTCTGAATGAGCAATCCACACCGATGCCAGTTTTGAAGGAACATTTTAGAACCATTATTCGTTTTCGCCATCTTGAAATGACATTCCACGACTGAAAGATCAGGAGGGCTTTTGCAGAGTATATTGTGTAATCAGTATTATGTAAATAACATCTCTGTTCTGCTACCGATCTTATGACCTGCAAAGTGCTAAAATGATTTCCTTTTACTGTATAATACACACACCCAACCTTGTGCATACATACGCACACTACGCATTGATAAACAAACTGAAATATATCTGCAATGCTCCCGAGAGACCAATGTGTTTGCAAATATAGACACAGTAAATAAAGTCATCTGGACCAGCTCTTCATACTGGCAGCAAATACATTCTTTTAGCCTTGGTAAACATCAGAATAATACAGTGATGCCCACAGGGATCCTGTGTGAGGGCATGAGTGTTTGTGAGCCTCCCAAGAGACATGAGTGGTGCTGCAGGTTACAGTAAGCTAGCCAAGCCTCTCAGCACTGATAGAACAGCACCAGCATGTGTTGTTTATTTCTTGTGTGAGCTAAAAGCATCTTCAGGAAACAATCAATTATTAATGTTTGATGAAGCAACAGACATTCCCCACTCAGCTTAGTGTGTCTCTCGGTGTCACACACACACACACACACACACACACACACACACACACACAGCGTTTCACTATCTTTGACCCATCATTGACATAATGCATTCCCTAGCCCCTTACCCTAACCTTAACCATCACAACTAAGTGCCTAACTTTAACCCTTACCCTAACCTAATTCTAACCCTAATCCTAAAACCAAGTCTTAAAGCCCATGTTGCAGGTTAACCACCACTGTTGATTAATGGGTACATAAAGCACTCAACATATGTATATCATTGTTAAAAATGTCACCAAATAGTGTTAAAGGCCAGTTTTTACCGTTTTAGTCGTTTAGTGGGTTTTTTAACGCAATTCGGTGATGACGTCACGTTGGGGAGACGTGCCTCAGTCTAGTACTAGAACTATGGTGACTGACTGGAATGAGGAAGAGGTGGAAGAGGTGTTTTTACTGTCAGTGAATAGCACCGAGTGAAAGTCAATGTTTTCTTTATATTTAGTGGCAGTGATCATGTCGTTAGTTCAGATAAGTACTGGTAATCTAGCTAGATCTAGAAATAGAAGGCATCATGTTAGCTATGGGCTAACTTGCCAGTCAGTCCCACCTGTGAAATCCCCCAACGTTGTAAACACATTGTCGATTAGATATCTCACGTTTTGATGGACCCTACTAGCTCCAGTAACAACATATTTGCCTAGTGTTTATTTATTACTTGGATGGGGATGCTGTTCGGCTTTTCACAAGTTTAGACAGCTAGCTAAAGCTACGCTGACGTTTTGCTAACGTTAGCGCAACAGCGTTAGCCTAGACGGCTAGGTAAATATTACGACTGCCTTCGTTGTTTCCTCTATCTGCGTCCACGTTGTCAGCATAAGACATGTGGCGTTAGTGCTCCTTTTGTACCATAATTGTATTGAATGAAATGTTAAGCTTCGCTCCTACGAGATTGGTGGGTTTTTGTTAGCTACATTACACACAAAGTTAACTGGCTATAGTTAGCCTGTGCTAGCGGAATTAGCTAATGTTGCGTAGCCAGCCAGCAGCTTCGGCAGTAGTTCCGGCGAGCTAACCACGACAGCTAACACATCCACAAGCGTCTCTATTTCAAACATCACTGCAGATTGACTGCTTTTAGCAGGAGAGGTTGATTGTGGGCGACAATACTGTCGTGGTTAGCTTACCGAAACTACTGCTGATTGCCGAAGTTGCTGGCTGGTTATGCAATGTTAGCTAATTCCGCTAGCATACAGGCTAACTATAGCCAGTTAGATTTGTATGTAGCTAACAAAAACCTACCCATCTCGTAGGAGCAAAGCTTAACATTTCATTCAATAAAATGATGGTACAAAAGGAGCACTAACGCAACATGTCTTATGTTGACAACGTGGACGCAGATATAGGAAACTCCGAAGGCAGTCGTAATATTTACCTAGCTAGCAGTCTAGGCTAACGCTGTTGCGCTAACGTTAGCAAACATCGGCGTAGCTAGCTGTCTAAACTTGTGAAAAGCCGAACAGCATCCCCGTCCAAGCTGTGTTTCACTTTCCCTCCAATATTATTATACACATAATAAAGCCACATGGACTCGGTCGAGACCAAAAGCCATATTTTGCAACACCAGTGGCACAGACCATGGAGCCCATAGACAGTGAACAGAGACAGGGCTTTCGTCTGTCGTCTCCCCAACGTGACGTAATGCAATGCATTGTGGGGGAAAAGAGAATCATTGCAAACTGCTGTAAAATAGTACTACTTTTTCGTATTTTATTCCGTTTTGTGATATCCATTGTATTTGATGTTGTTGGGTAACAGTTTAAATGTTTATTACCAACAAGCAAATTGCACAAATTCATTAGAAAATAAACCCTGCAACATGGGCTTTAATCCTCAAACAGCCCTTTAAAGTTGTGGGGTCCAGCATCTTGGCCCCACAAAGCTGTCCTGACCCCACAAGTATACTGTATTCCCGGTTTTTGGACCCCACGAATATAGTTAAACAAGAACACACACACACAAAAAAAAATCCAATTAATGTCATGTAGAAAAAAAGGCTCACAGTGACAATAATAATGTCAACTGCACTATCATCTGAAAAACTATAAATGCTTTAACGGGGAAAAGATACAAATGAGAGCAGTGGGACTTCTTCTGATGTGAAGCTTATGTCTTATTTAGTGCCCTGTCAGAAAGCGAGGGAGGGGGTGAAGGGGTGATGGTCTGATGGATGGATAGCGCTCTCATAGAAGAATGCAGCACACAGATGTGAGGCTGTTAGACTTTGCCTGATAGAAACTGGGAATCTTTAAGTTTAAACAAGAGACAAAGATTGTTCAGCAGTGGTGGAATGTAGTTGTAGTACTGTAGTTATGTACAAATTTGAGGTACTTGTACTTTACTTGAGTCTTTTCTTTTCATGCCACTTTCTACTTCTACTCCGCTACATTTCAGAGGCAAATACTGTACTTTTTACTCCACTACATTAATCTGACAGCTTTAGTTACTAGTTAGTTTACAAAGTAAGGTTTTTGCACACAAAACACATGTAGTTTATAAAATGTTTTATTATAAAAAATTAAACTACCCAACAAGATATAGGCCTACAAGTCCAGCGGAAATAATTCGCTGATTAAACACTTAGTTGATTGACAGAACGGTTTCGATCGTTTCCAGTTTCTAAAATGTGAGGATTTTTCTGCATTGAGTACTTTTACTTGTAATACTTTAAGTACATTTTCCTGATGATACTTACACATTTTTACTTAAGCAACATTTTCAATACAGGACTTTGACTTGTTGTAACAGAGTATTTTTATAGTGTGGTTTTAGTACTTTTACTTAAGTAAAAGGTCTGAATACTTCTTCCATCACTGTTGCTCTAAACAACAGAATGTGTTGCTAATAGCAGCTTCAATCCAACTATCATGGAATTTTTACATATGTTTTTATGTATTTTTGTTTCAGGAAGCCCAATTTAATCCAACTTGATATGTTTTTTTTGCATGCAGGGTCTAGAATTTACCTAAAATGTGTTAGTCCTATAAAACTACATGGAAAATGAACAACTTGACTTAAAATGTACTTTTAAGTGCTTACACTCACATTTGTAGCATGCACTGTGGGGGGTGGGGGGGGGGGGTCAAAGAACAGTGATGATTGTGCAAAACTGTTAATATAGGTCATTTCCATTTTTTTTAGCAAAATTGTGTTTTATTCAAAACGTACAACAAAGAATAAAAAAAAAAAAAATAGACTAATTAGCAGAAAGCATTAATGAGAAATAGAAGTCTGGTCCCCCCAGGGAGGTAATTATGTCCTGTATGATATTTACTTAATACAACAGAGGGGAGAGGACACAGCCGGCTTCTTTCATCTTTCAGAGAGGGGAAATGTTATGTGTGTCTGTTAATACAGTTTGAGAGAGAGAGAGAGAGAGAGAGAGAGAGACACTTGCCTAAAGCAAAGCCACCACACACCAGCTCATTCCAGTCTATTCATTTAGACCCATTAGCCAATCAGGCTCAATCCCAGATAGCTATGTGTTGGGAGAGCAGTGGGGTCTTAATAAAGCATTGATGCAATATGTAGAAATCTATGGAAAATACTTTTGGTCCCCAGACTTTTGTGTGTGTGTGTGTGTGTGTGTTCCCACCATTTGTTTCTCTTGCTTCTCCAGCGCTGCTCTGTCCCTGGTGATCTGCCTCTGAGTGCCACGCAGGTCCTTAGACTGTTCCTTGATTATGTCTTTGGAGAGAGAGAGAAAGAAAGAAAAAAGAAAGAAAGAAAGAAAGTTCTTACTTTGTAAAAGCTACAATACCTGAACATTTATAACACCCTTTTTCAGATACCAAAATGCATACATTATCCCGGAATTCATGTAATTACACGTATTACTTTTATGCTTATCAAATATGTATGGTTTCCCATCAGTTGTATTTCAACAGGAAAGTCAAGCTAAAACACTTGGCTACTCAAAATTCTGCCCTGTGGTGACCATCCCAAAAAAATAATAATAATAATAATAGAACTATGTGTAGTGGTGGTAAGATCACTCCAGTCTCGAAATCTGCCATCACTCACTCATGACCGACATCATCAGAAGCTGAACAGAAAATCGTTGTTCATCTTCTATTTAGTTTAATTATGGACTGCCCTCTATCATTTCATCATTTTCATTCTCAGTGCAGTATAGGTGAAAAAACAAGAACTGAAAAATCTGTTAAGATGATTATCTTTTTAATTTGGACTTCACTGTGTTTTTGTGCAATGCAGTTAGAAAGGGCAGGGTCTGGGTCAGCTGCACCGAAAGGAAATCTAAAGCATCTATTTAGTGGCTTAATGGTAAGCATGTTTGAGTATGCGCCCAGATGCACGCGAAATACCTCGGGGTAACAAGCAGCACGTTGAGAATGCATACTGACACTGCCAAGTTCGGAATTGCTTGGACAGCTCACACCAATATTGAGTCAGCTCTAAACCACCCACACAAAGTGGCATCATGTGAGATAATGTATGACACTGAAGTCATACATTCATCCATGCTGAGTGAGGAACAACCCCAGGAAACAGTGTCACATACACACCTTCAGGAGGAAAACAAATTGAGCTGCAGTTGGGACGCTTTCAGTTAACACGTTATTGTAGACTTGGCACTACAGAAAACATATACAGTTTACAAATTACAGCTTTATAACCTAAACCAGATTCAGTCTAAATTCTGTGGTGTTTTTGAATGCTGAAATATACAGCTCAATAATTCAATTTATTTTTCAATTTATTTTATTTATAGTATCAAATCATAACAAGAGTTATCTCTAGACACTTTACAGATAGAGTAGGTCTAGACCACACTCTATGATTTACAAAAACCCAACAATTCTAGTAATTCCCCCAAGAGCAATCATTATTAATGGCTAATGTCATTATTAATGGCTAATGTCATTATTAATGGCTAATGCCAATACACATACAATATCTATTTAGACATTTTAAATCCACGATGAATCTTCCAAGCATTAAATAAAGTAAAGATTCAGGATAAATAAACTCCCAAAATAAAGGAAGAAACTTTAAAAAGAGCAAAAAAGGGAAGAATCCCTCTACCAGGACGAATAGATGTCAATAGATGAGCACAGAATTACAAAAACAATAAAAAGGTTCTCTGGGAAGACATTGGGAGTTTAGACATATTAGTTAAAAAAAAATAATAAAGAACTGAACAATACATTTTTAAACAATTGATTTAGCTCCATATTCATAAGTTGCTTTATGACATAAAAAGGAAAATGTGAACCACTGGCGAAAAATGCTCATTCTTTCTAAAAAAAAGTTCAGCAATCATGAACTTGGTCAAGACACGTCAGTGCCCTGGACCACTTGTGGAAATGGTGCATGTATACGTATAAGGTGACGTGCCGCCAACGTCTCAAAGTGGGAGGGATATCGTCCTACAAATATGTGTGATCTACCCACCCCCCCCCCTCTCCATTCGCCAAATATCCAGAAACCACTACAGCCACCCTACCCAGGGCAACAACGAAAAAACTCTGGACAGAGAGCAAGAGATGAGAGAAATTCAAGAATATGAGATGAAGACTGCGAAATGTCACAGCTGGGAAGCCCCGACAGCAGACTGGCGTGGAGTAGAGGTAACACGGCACAGTAAGTACAGTATAAAGACAGTCGGTATGGGTGAAACTGGAATGACAATGAAGGGAGGAGTAGGTAGGCGGTGCTGTGAAAAGATTTGCCTTAACCAACAGAGCCTATTTTTAAACATGCAGGTAATATTCTTTGATATTTTTATGGAATTCTCCACACAAGAATGTTTGGGGTACAGAGGAGTTGAACTTTAATCTGCTTTCCATTTGGAAATCCAGGCCTTGGAGTCAATATAATCAGTATTTGAAATAGAATAATTGATTCATTAAATTTGATAAAAGAGAGGCTGGTTTTCCATTTTGACCTTGTAAGGCTAATTACCTAGCCTGGAGACAAATCCTGAAATATTCAGATTGAAAGGCTTTTGACAATTTTGACATCACTGTATATTACAGTTTAAAATGACCACATCCGACTATAAAGACAGCATCATTATAATATCCTAAGCCTTTCCTTGACATTAGAGAACTGTATCTCGCTGTTTGTGATACAATTCTAGCTATTTTATCACAGCACAGCAAGGCAGTTACTTAGAGTCTGTGTCAAACACAAATGGACAGTAATGTAGGCTATGTTAGCTTCTCTAGACAAACAATGTGAGAGATGGAACTGAGGTGGAGTAGCCCTAGGATTATTTTGAAAAAAGAAATACCAATGATAGAATATAAAAGGTTAAAACAAATGTTATATCTGGTAATATCTATTTGACATTACATATTCAACGTTTTGACACACATTTTATGATAATTGGGGTTTTATGTTTACGGTTTCGACTTGGAAAACAATTACTTAACCCTAACCTTAGCTCTTGTGTAACGTTAGCAATACAGACACCTTTTTCCTATATGGACCAAATGTTAACAGATAGCTAACGATTAGCTAGATCAATAAGTTGAAACTAACCTAAACGAACTAGTAACACCACGTATTGTTTTTCCCAGTTACACTGTGACATGAACCTAGTCATGTATGTTACAAATAGCATGTTAATAAACCTAAACTACATTAAGTTTTGCGGCGCTTCAACGCTGGTTTCAGACTTCAGTCAGCAGTGTGACTGGTGACTCAACTAGCTAGACCTAGAACAGGTTACACAAGTTAGCGTTACCTGGGGATAGCTAATGTAAGATGGGAACAACACAGCAGTCTGTACAGCCGGGCTACAAACAAGTTAGCTAGCTTTTCACACAGAGCAAACTTACCATCCACAGTCTTCTTCTTGAAAAGGGAAGCCATGTCGCTGCTTTGTATCACCTTAAATATCAAAGGCAAATCCTGTACTGTTATACTGTGATTCCTATCGTTAATACCGCCGTTTGGCCGTCACACCAAGGCGGTGGGTCAGTTCAGCAGCTTCGGTTTCCTGGTTGACTTTCTGTTGTCGGAGTTCCTCCTCCCTCAGCTGACTGACTCAACTGCTCCACACATGACGTCACGGCAGGACTCTTATGCTGCCTTCAATTGTACCTCGTAAAATGCCCCATCATGATCAGAAAAGTGTGTCTCACTCGTCAAAACGATGCCAATTAATACAACAACAAAAAGTGTGAACACGGTGGTGTCACCCTTCTATGTTCATTTGTATTGTAAATCCAATGAATGTCACCCGAATGCCAACGTATTTGATTGGACCCAGAGATCTATGTATCCACGTACAGGGGTGGAACAGGAAAAGGTAGACAATGGTAGTCCTACTGTCATAGAAGAGTGACCGCTGTCTAAATGACCAAAAAAAAAAAAGTTAAATAAAATAAAAGTAAAAATGTTTAAATTGAGACATTAGTCTATGAGTCCTGTTTATTCATGTCCATTAAACAAAGAGTAAGCAATATTCCATGCGGTAACTGAAGGCAGCATAAAGGCAAGGAACTGACAATAAAACTGACAATTACGAAGACTTTTCAACGAAAGCGTATAGTATGGCAGCGCAATATTGCATTCACAATAATAAATAGACACCGTATCTCACAATAATGAGTTCCTATCTCATAATTACAAGAAAATATTTCGTAATTATCAGAAAAGATCTCGTAATTAAGAGATCCATATTATGAGAAAAGTTATGAATCAGAAGACAGTGGGCAAAGCAGATCGCTTTGAATCTGTTTTTATTCCCTTCTCGGTATGAGACACTGGGAAATATTAATGTTGCTTAATGTGGCTGGCATTAATATTAGTATGTCAACACTGTGCAGGCATCTGAAGTCGATGGAAAGCCCAGTCTGACATCCCTCTCTTCTTGCAGGAACACTTCCATAATGAGAAAATATAAGCAGATTAAAAACAATTGATAACTACACCTAACTGGCGGCACGTTATGTTACAGTAAAAAGCCCTAATAAGTAGGGTTGGGTATCGTTTTGGATTTTTACGATTCCGATGCCGAACCGGTACTTTTAAAACGATTCCGATTCCTAAACCGATTCTTGTTAAACTTAAATTTAACAATATATTAACATTTTAAAGTACTTTCCCAAGTGAAAATATGGCATTTTAAAAGTAGCCTACATTTACGGTAGCTAGCTAACGGTAGACTACAGAGAAAGTTAAAAAAAAATTGACATCCGTTTCGGAGCGACAGAGGGAAAATATTTCAGTCGACACATTAAGTGGAACCGAAATGAGGAACCGAAATTTGCGTTCTAATCCGGTCCGATTCCTACCGGTTGTGTAGGAACCGGTTCCATAGTGGAGCCGGGTTTCGGTACCCAACCCTACTAATAAGCTATACTTTGTATCACACGAGACCAAAACTGAAAAAAAATGTGGAAAGAAACACAGTTATAACCTCATATCTCGTATCCCCATATAACACTAAATTATGCTGTAATTAGAAACCGCATATATTCCCATATTAAACCCAAATAAATATACTCTTATTAGAAACAGAAATATTAGAAACCAACTAATACACAATTAGACACCATTTAACAAGATCATAGTCTAATATGAAATTAAATACAATGCCATACCAGATCAAAAATATGCTAGACGTTATTCTACCCTCAAAAAAATTATTAAATAAAATTATGCTGTAATTAGACACCACATTTAACGCTACCAACATGGCTCTATTATAATTAGAAAACACAGGCTGTAATTACTGTAGATGGATTTAATGCTATATTAATCATTACTAGACGAAAAATGCTAATTTATGCACATATTTGCATAATTAGTACAAGGGTTATAAAAACACGTGGTATTTTAATAAATGTGTTTATTGATTGATTGATTGATTGATTGATTGATTGATTGATTGATTGATTGTGTATTGCCGTTCGCTTGAGTCTGGTGTTTTACAGCGGGGGCTCTGGGCTGTCTCGTTGTTTGCCTGTGAAAAGAGCACAGAGTCATCAGATTGGTTTAAGCCTATTACTTTTCTCTGTGGAGGAAACGTTCACAGCAACAATAACATACAGAACAAGCTAGTAAGGCTAGCCAGGTAGCTTAGTAGCCAGCAAGCAGGCTAATTACTAAAATAAGTCTTTACCATCACTATCACGGCAGAAATGAATACACTTAACACCGACTAAACATTGTGTTAAGATGTTACAGCATTCTCATGCAGAAACAGGGATGAGCGGAGTGCAGTGAGAAGGAAGCGGAAGTAAACACACAATTTCAAAATAAAAGCCTGAGCTCAGAAGTAATCCTGATTTCATAATTAGGACATATTTTCTATATATTATAGTAACTCATAATTACGAGATAAGGTCTTATAATAATGTCTAATTTATTTAAATTTTTTGAATGCAATGTACTTCCATACATTTCTCATTATTGCTTAATGATAAGGCTAAGTAAGCAAATGAAGTTATATTGAGTTGACATGGATTTTACATTTCATATTTACAGGATATTTAATCTAACTGGTGTCTTAATTGGCTCTCCATTCCTTTCAGTCTTTCAAGTGTTTTTTTGCATGTAGTGTATTCAAGCAGTCTATGCATAGCATAGAACATTGTATCAGTACACTGGTCATAGCACACAAATATGTATACTTCTGTATGGAAACAATACACAAAGGGAGTTATTGTCTACGAAATAACCACCACGGCTTCCACAGCAACATATATTCTGTTCTTCTCAATTTCCTTCCTCATCTCTTTATCCCGAGAGGCGAGGGTTTCCCTGCACTCCAGCGTATTCATTTATTCGTATTGTCTTATTTCATGTTAATGCTGAGAGCAACTTTATGTGCGATGGTGGGACTCTTGAACCATAACCAACTCATTTTGGTGCATGTCTGTGTGACTGTATTGGAAGTAGCGGTGGGAGGTAGCACAAAAGATGCAATGTGGTGGTGGTGTGGGGGGGGTCTCAGCCCAGAAATAGTGAGAGATGCCAAGTTATGGCTGGAGCAGAGGAGAGAGGGGTGACTTTGAGCAGGAGAGGAGGATGGGGTGCCCTTAGCTCTTTTCTCTATCTCAAAGGAGGTATGTGTGTGTGCGCGCACTTGCCTGTGTGCATCAGCATGTCGTCCTGAGGCGTTGTTCTTGTTAAGGTTATTAGGGAAGATGGTTGGCGCTAATCAGTGGAGGACTACAGGGACCCCCACTAAACGATCTCATCATCAGAGGGCCCCTGTGGTGATAACTCCAGCCCCAAGCACCCAGAGGGCCTGCAGGTACTAAGCCTGTATCTGTCTGCTTTGCTGCTACAAAGTAGGAGCATGTAGATCAATACATGTGGTTCAAATCTGGGACTCTACCTGTGATGGATATATTGGGCCTTTAATATTTAATATTTTGCTAAACTTGTACAACTTGTTTTGTGTTAGGTGCAACCAATGAAAGTTATGAATGAAACAACAAAGAAATAAAATGCAAATAAATGCCTCTCATATCTTTTTCACTTACACTGTCTTTCAGCATCACTTTCTCCCCTTTTTTCTCCACTTGCTTCAACTATCTCATAATTTCCTCCTCTCTGTGATGTAGCCCGGGGCAAGCAGAAATGTAATGTTAAGGCACTAACTACAGAGTGTATGGACACACACACACACACATACACACACACACACACACACAAGAGAGAGACGTTCATGTGTGAAATGAGATCTCTGCAAAATCAGTGGGAGTCGCAGCCACAAAGCACATCAAGCTTTTCAGCTTTAAGGTATCATCAAAAAATGCTCAGATCTTTTCATTTGATGGTTGTGGAGTTATTCTTGTAACACTTGTGTTTTTTCTCCTCTTTACAGATAAACCCATTCATGGACATCCAATGATAAAGCCAAGTGTTGGGTCCAGCGATGTATGAGTGAAAACAGTTGTTGTCAGTAATAAATGCACGAAACAAACTTTTAATCAGAAGTGCTCCCAATGGAACCCTAGCGAAGGCCCATTTTTTTGGTAGAAACAGAGCTGACTGATATTTTACCACTCATAACAATTTGGCCATTTTCATTCTTAACAACCACACAAAAATGGCAAGGGTTTTCTGTTTCCAACCATATTATATTCTTGCACCTTTATGTGACTCTTTTTTTACTCTATTTTAGCTTGACTGTCTATTAGAAATCAAATTCAGACACAATCATATCCACCACAACAAAGACAGACAATCCTGACTCGATGTCTCATTTTTACAGCAATAGACGGCCAATATCGGCCCCATATGTCAGCAAAACCATGTATTTGTTTATGTTTTTCTATTTTGTCATTTGCAATAGAATTTCAACTAAGCTCCCTCAGGCCTCCTCAGAATGTATATCTCATTCCCCATATTTATCACGCGTAAATCCTGAATCATAATAGGATATAAGATATGACCATATGCTGAATTCTACTCTGTGCCCCTGACATGTAGGCAGGCTGAAATATGTATGTATGCAAACAGAGAAACAAGGGGCTGTGATGGGAGGCACGGGATTTCAACAGTACTTCTCTCTGATGGATGGATACTTCACTGCTATCCAGATGGAGAGAGATGGATAGAAGAAGGTAGGGAGGACACAAAGAGTACCAGGGTGATTAAAGGAAGAGGAGAATAGAGGGCAGATTCACAAAGAGGAAAAGAGGGAATCTACAATGAAAGATAAGTACAGGGACAGGGGGAGAAGTTACAGTTCACAGGATAGACAGAAAGACTAATCAGGAAACCTTGATCTAAACAAATACCTTGGACTCTGCTTCCGTAGGCTTACAGGTATATGCTGTTGATTGTCACTTTATTTAGGAATAGTTTGACCTTTCATGAAATGTTCTTTGCTTTGTTGTCAGAAATTAGATGACAAGATTAATACAACTTAAATCTGTCTGCTTGACATGAAGCTACAGCCAGGAGACGGTTATCTTAGCTTAGTATAAGATAATATATTATAGTTAGTTAGTAAGATAATATTTTTGTTTGTTTAATCTGCACAAAAACTGTAAAAACAAGTTTTAGTTATACGGGGTTGGTTATGTGCCAGACTATTTCTCGGCCACAGTAGACAGTAAGACAGTAAGTTTGGTTGCCTAGCAACCTCAAAGTGATGACAAGACATCTGGAGGTCACTGTGCAACTTCATAATAAATAATGAATGTAAATGACATATTGATTTTTGCACGGATTAAACGAAAGAGAGCATGATAACTAGTAAGATTCAAAGGTTTTATATACCTTCGGATGGAGCCAGGTTTGCTGTTCCCCCGTTTCCAGTCTTGATGATAAGCTAAGCTAACAGGCTTCTGGCTATAGCCTCAAATTTAACAGACAGACATGTCAAGAGTGGCATTGACCTTCTCATCAAACTGTCTGGATTTAAAAGAATAAGCTTATTCAGGTCCTCCGTCCTCCGTGACCCCGTCCAAGGTGCACGAGGCCCCATAGAAAGGTCTATGGTGCTGGAGTGGGTTGGATGATGGGCCCAATTTGGAAAATGTTGTCCCCTTGTCCATAATTCCTGACAGAGGGCCTGAGCTAATTCCCAAAACATTTCAACAATTCCCTTCAAAATAAGATACGTGCGAATCATGTTCATCCACTTCTAAAATTATGCAGTTTGTTAGAATTGATTAGTACATCACTGTATGTATGGGGAACTTTTAAGAAGAATTACCTCTAACATCAGATTTTAATCAGTTTTCAAACAAAGTGTGTTAGTACTGTAGTGAAGAGGATTTAAGACATATGGAAGACAGCAGGTGGCTGGGAGAGCGGAATAGAGACTGAGGGATGCTAGGAGGCAGGAAGACAGGGTGATAGCAGCGGGGGAGGCAGGGGGCAGGGGGTTAGGGATGGTCTAATAAATCGAGTGAGTGACTCCACTCATTTCTGCCCGTGGGACGAATCTAGGTTCGCTCACCGGCACTGTGCAACATCAGGGAATTATGGGTAATGAGGGATTATTCTCCCCTGTAGTGTTTGCTCATCATCGTTGCCACGCACAACCTCCCCAGCCTCCCATGAAGCACATGCACACACCCGTAACACAAGTCAGATTTAGCATGTAGATGCAGGTGTGTGGCCTATATATATGAACATGTGCAGACACACATACACACACTGTGGCACACACATCATGTAGACATGTTGGTTTTGTGAGTAAGGTCAAACAGAGAGGTATTATTGTTTAAATCTGCTGCTGGCACCCAATTTTGGATGTCACACTCAGTGAGGCACACACACACACACACACACATACACACACGGTTCAATGACACCCTCTTTTACCCACAGGTCCTTTTTGCCTGAGGAGGCCAATCTGTCTGAGGGTAGACCCTACATGCATCAAAGCAGAACCCTTTTTCTCCCTTTTCCCTCTTTTCTCTATTTCTCTCTCTCTCTCTCTCTCTTGTGTCTCTCCAGTCCGTAGTCCTCCTCGCCCCGGGGCCAAGCTGTGACCACAAGAAGTAGGCTGGTGGTCCCAGCAGGGGCAGAGGCACAGACACACCATTAGCATGAGGGAATTAGAGTTATTAGAACTAGAAGGGCAACAGAGGACGAGCTCAGACAAGGTTTGGGGAGTTGTGTGAGGGAGGAAACAGACAAAGTAGGCTTTATTAATCAGATAACTGAGAAACAACATGTATCTGGCAATGTGGTACATGGATGTATTTTTAATATAATACAAATACATCTGAATGCCATATTCTGAAAAGCAAGATTAATATGTGTATTACATGAAAATGTTTTGCATTGAGATTAATGTGAATCAAGAGTAATTTGTAATGACATCTGGACAGGCAGGTAAGGTTAGTATGTATGTAACTTGATAATCATCAAGCTGGAAGACCAGAGAATCACCTTCAGCTAGCAGTTTTAAACATTTTACACTAGTTTCTATTTTAGTGTTGTGTAATAAATAATTAAATGTTAAATTAAGAAGGGTCTTCTTATTCTGTAATACAACTACGCTCACCGAAAAAACACTGGACACATATTACTTTGAGATTAATTAATGCTAAATCTTGGGTGCCATACAATTCAAACACCATCATTTTTATTTATTGCCCTTTATAAATGGCTTAATATGTGAAAATATGAGCACAAACAGAGCAAACACAAAATTGTATTGCAAGAGAGAGCACAAAAGACATAAGTGGATATAGGCCTACAGTAGGTCTGAGCTCCTTTTTTTCATTTGTGAATACACATGTGAATACACAAAAGACAAGAAAAACAAATTGAACGAGAGGTTATAAGCCAAAATGGCTTTTGAAGACATCTCCCCATAAAGTCATACTTAACAAAGTAAACAATATATGTTCTCAATTTAGTACATATATATTATAAAAAGGTAAGCTTTTTCAGCAGTAACCATTGCAATGGAGGGATATTAGTAGTTTTATAAAGGTGGAACAAAGTTTGGACCACCCAAATATGGAGGGGCGGCCCCCAAAGCAAAATCTTACCCAGGGCCCCAAAAAGGCTAGTGCTGGCCGTGTCCCATTCCTTTGTGTTATTTATTCATACTGTGTCTTACCTGGAGAGCATTTTATTACCGTCACAGATAATATGAATCAAATCTGCATTCTTCATGTCATTGTTTAAACCAGACGTCAGAATGTAGGGAAAAAAAGTAATGACGCAAAATGGTATGGAAAGGAACGTGTTTGCTTAATTTCACACATATCCAGAGTATGAAGCCAAATCCCCTGCATATCAAGTATATATTTTTCCAATTAGCTGTGGATTTTCAGATTTAAAATTTAAATCCACGTTCAGCTTTTGTTTAAAAGAAGAAATCCTCCCAGGTTGACCCTCCAAGGAGGACACACATCTGTCAAGTATATTCCCCCTCCATCAACATGACCCTGTCTTTGAGTCTCCATCATCTCATTAACTTCTGCCTGGGCAGCCTGGGCAGTTTCCTTTATCTTTAGACATGCAGAATATGAGTTAAAACTGGAGGATGGACTAAGTAATTATCTGCTTTTTAAGCAAGGTCAGCATGGTGACTCTAAGGGAACCTAATTTGCACTGGTCACTTTGTTATCAGACAGATAGTATGGGCGGAGGAGTCACACAAGCATGCACGCTGTGAAAGAAGTACTTCTCTTTGTCTAGTCTTTGCAATTAAACCTCCCATTTTCATTTATAAAATGCACAATAATAGCTAGAGCAATTAAAACTGAATATGTGGAATCACTGAGATAATGAAAAGGCGAAAGCGTGGCGCTTTTGTTTGACAAAAAAAAAACCCTTGTTAACAGTTTTTTCCTTTGGCTAAACATGGAAATTCCATTTCCATTAACTTACAAATGTCTTTTGCTCATTAGAAAACACACTGGTGCTACAGTGCTAATGATCCCATCATGTTGTTTTGTGTCTCATTTTAACTGAATTATATATTAAGACCCATCTTCTAGTTTTGAATTAGAGGCTAATCTTGTTGTATATATAGTAAGCAGAGATTTTGTTCTGAATATGGCAGTGAATAAAAGTCCTCCAATATTGCATCACTCCATGCACTTGAAGATGCACTAATGGTTCTTTAATTAGACTCTAATGTTTGCACCCCTCCCCCATCTCTCACACACACTACATTAAAGTAGCAACTGCATGGAATTAACCACTGAATTTATAGGCACACAAATAGCAAGTGTGTATGTGTGAAATAATAGAAGAGTTTGACCAGTTGTCAGCTATTTAATATACTGTCTTTTTTTTAGATGTATTTTCCGTGACTTAAAGTCTCAGAGGTTTATGACAATGATATATGACAATGAAATATGAAATCTATGTTGGTACCCACTGTAAAATGTTTTCATCCACAATTTTAAACTTATCATCATTATCATCAAAACTCTAAAATACTGTAAATGTTGTTGTTTTGTAGGATTTTCCAGGAATAAAACTGCCTAAATTCTACAAAATCTACATCGGTAATGGTCTTAGAGTATCCAAATGTACGTGAGGGAGCCTGCATGTACAGTGTTCATTTGTTTGCCTGCACAGGAACCTTATCATCCTCATCATCGTCGTCATTATCATCCTCATCATCATCATCTTCAGGTGGTCCAGAGAGTCAGCTCAGGCAGGTGTGCATTTCTATAAACTCTCCCCAGGGCAAAAGAACGATAGCAACCGCACTGCAAAACTCATGATGCTGCAGTCTGCTTAATGTGAGATATCATCATCAACAGCACTCAGCGTTATCTCACACCTGCCTCATCAGGAGTGCAGTGTAAGGTTGAAAAAAGCTAGATCTTTTAATTTGGCAAGATGCTGCATTTTTTGCGGAGAAAGAGACAAAAAGCGTTGTACTTTATGTTTGATAAAATAGTTTTAAGCGTCGGCGTCAATGTCTCCAAACTTGGAGGGTTGAACGTTCTTATACCTCTGAGACTCAGATCTGGGCCACAACACTTGGTGACCTGTTTTTTTTTTGGTTTCTTGGGATGTATCCCCAAAACCCCCTTCCTCCCAGAGAAGACTGTGCCTCTGAAATGTGTCTGTGATCTAAAGTAGTGGAAGTTTACTAGGCATGAGAACTTTCTTTAGATCTTTCTTTTAGCACTGGAGGTGCACCTCGTTCTTTGAAGGGTTTATAACAGCAGGAAAAGCAAACAATTCTCCAACTCCACTTTAATTTCTGTCCCTTCCCTTCTCCTCCCTCCGTTTTCCCCTCGAAAACATCCACTAATAATCATCTCTGTGCCTCATTAAGAAGCAGAGGAGTAGCGGCACAGGCTGCTCCAGATGTTTAGTGGAAAACCCCTGAGGTCCAGCGTCTGTGTCAGAGAGCTCATGTATATCTGCATGTTGTAATATGCACTATCAAGTGTGCATGATTGGATGAGTGTGTGCATGTGTGTGTATGCGACACCGCTATGAATCTGTCTGTTGATACTTCCTGCACTGTCTGCAGGCATCACTCTGAGTGTTCCACTGCCCCACTTCCACAGCAGGCGAAGGCAGCGAGGGACCATTTCCTCTATGAAAACACTAGATGGAGATGCGGACTAACTCTGCCATCTCTGCATAATTTGATAATCAGTCTCTTTGTCTGCTGGTGCTGTCAGAATGAGCAAGTGGCAGTCAAGACATGCAGGCGGCAGTAGGATTTGAATGATGTATGGGGCGGATATTGACGGTTAAATTAAATATCTGGCCAGGTCACTGTTTTCCAACTTTGTTGTGATAGATTTTTAATTGCTTATTCATTGTGGAAGGGATCAGTGAATTCACCATGCATTAGTTGTTAGTATTAGTATTCTTTAACTACAATTTCAATTCTGGAGGACACAGTGAGCTATTGCATTTTTGAAAGTTAGGAAAGATTTGGGAAATATTAATTGAAGCATTTTCTTATCATGGACCTTGATGGGCACAGTTGAGCTCTTCTGAAATGAGCAAAACTCTAAATATTTTTTTGTAATTCCTGTAGAAGTACTTTTCTTTCAGAATGCTGCCCCACTTCCAAGATGTCTAATCTCACCATCAGCTTGCGACTGAATAATACACGCTCCCTTTGTGAAATCAAAGTGAATGAAACATGAGGGAAAATGGTGAGATGTTACTCACTTGCCATTGTCTCCAAGGTCTCATCAGATGTGGCACCTGGCAACCAGCATTTACATTTCACCAGATCTAACAGTGGGGCAAATACACACTGATGAAAGGTGTGAGAGAGAACGAGAAGAGGAAAATGAATCGCAAAGTGAGAGAAAAAAGATATCTTTGATTTAGACATTGAAGCAATTCTGTATCCTAAATTACAAATGTTTTTAGCCTCTTTGCTTTTCATGTGTAAACGCAGAGATTCATTTTCTTTTCAGATGGAACTATGGACTAAAAATCATATGGCCTAAGCTTTTGACCTTAAATTCTTTTTTTTAAATGACTGTATTTTGTGTGAATAGCTTAGATGTGGGGTCCCACAGCTTCATGTCGGAAAAACAGTTTTATTGACCAAAAGGCCTTTTTCACAGAAGACATTTTCACATGTCACAGTAGGGAAAAGCACAGGTGTAAATAATACAATTAGTGATGACTGAATTCCTTTTAGCTGCTTCAGTTTTAGGGCCCTGCTATTGTGCGTGCAGGCTCACTGTCAAGGCTTACTGGGACACTTGAATAGAGCAGAGCCATCGTTAATGTTATTAGTAACACCTGTGCTTTTCCTACTGAGACAAGCTGAAAGGCCTTTGAGTGTGACTATACAGTACATGATGGATTGATGTTGATGTTGGTGTGTGGGAATGGAAATGAGAGGGCTATGTGAATGTTTTCAGTATTCAGTATACAGTGTGTGTGTGTGGTGAGGCTTCAAAGAGTACTAATGGCAGCTCAACAGCGCTGGGTTCGTATACAGTATGATCGAATTATCGTATATAAAAACACATTTTACACCTCTGCAAAAATCCATCTGACAGCAGTAACTAAAGTCTTCACTTGCAGTGTTATGTATTAACATTTACTGAATGTGAGACGGAAGGTCAGTTTCTACATATCAGACAACCAAATCTTAGTGACAGCAAGCAGCCAGGAAGCCAGGTGTCATAACCGATCTAATTACTGTCTGCCTTTGCAGCAGCGTGCTGGGGGTCAGCCCTATGTTCCCAGGATCCTTGGTATATATGCTGTAGGTTTGTGATTTCGACATATCGGGACATACATTGAACATTTGACTGAAGGGAAAAACATTTGGATAACATTAAACCTTTTGGAACTCTCCTTAATGTGTCATATTAAAAGGATATTGAACCCCTGGGAACATATGCTTCCTTTTGCTGTGTCAATTTGAACTGCAAAATAATGGTGCCAGGGATGGGAATCATTTGTCATTTGTGAAATTGTGTGTTATAAAATGAAGTTGGCGCTCAAGTTTAAATATTTAAAACCCCTTTGTAAGCATGCCCTGAAGTTCTGCATGTTTTCATGTCAGCTATTTTAATGACCTGTTCTTCTTTGGCTTGAGATGTGAGTCAGTATTATGTGTAAAGTGTAATTACCCAGCATATTTTTTGATCACTTTTTCTCATACTGTGCAATCTGGATTCAAGTTTACCTCTTGACTCAATCCGACTGGAGATCTCTGGCCAGGTAAGATGTACCCGAGCCAAAATGGGCAGTGGAATCGCTTTCTCAGATCTCAGGAAGGGCAGTGTTGAATGTGTGGCGCTGGTGCTTAAGTGCACCTTGAGGCTGTTTGGGAGACACCTGTGCACTGAAGTCATGGAGCTTGCAGGAAATGCCAGCCACGATAACAAGAAGCTGTGCATTGTTTCTCATCACATCTTGTTGGCAGGCAACAATGATGTAGAGCTTAACAAACTGCTGGCAGGGGTGATGATCATGGGGGTGGAGCGATGCCAACATCCAGGCAACCCTTAGCCACAGGAAAACCAAAGCGCCAAAAGATGATAGTCGGGCTAAAGACATTCAGTCTTAAGAGTTTAACTTGACAATAGAGAGCTCTTACACATTACAAAAAAAAGTATTTAATTTCAAAGATTAGTCATCATTACTTAGTAAACATTGAGGTTAGCTAAATGTTAAATCAATCCACAGTACTTTGGTATAATATGCTCACTGAACAGGGAAGAAAGGTGAACATGGAAAGCAATAGGTAATCCTAGAAAGATGCTTAAAAGTTCTAAGGTGGATTTTGACATTGCCTTGTTGTAGAGCTGGGCGATATGGAGAAGATCAAATATCACAATATGTTTGACCGAATGCATCGATGTTGATACTGTGGTGATATTTTAGGGTTGACTAAATATTACCACAATGAGAATTTTGATAAATAATCACCAATAATGTGGATACAATGACTAAGTGGGTAAAGGCAAATAATAAAACAGCTAGTAAGTCTGCTAAGTTCAGAAAGAGACATCCATTTTCTGTAATTCAGCCTTTATATTGGGAGAGGTAAGGATTTTGATTGCATAGCTTTGTTGGGAAGGGGTGGGGAGGGGGTGGTTTTAGGAAGGGGGAATGATTGAGCACATGATAGTTTTTATTGTAAATTAGGTGTGACTGTGGTTATAAAATTGTACATTGTGATGGTTTGTATTTCACTTCACGTGGAATTTTTATTGTTTTACTGACCTGCCAAGGGACTACTGGCAGAAAATAGCACTTGTGCTACAACCCGGTACAATGCCTCTTTTCTTGTTCTTATACAAGGTTAATGTTAACTTGTGCATTGTCCCTGTTTAAATAAAATAAATTCTAAATTAAAACCCGGAAAGGACAACACTTGTGTCATATCACAATATTAAGATATCCAAAATTTAAGACGATATCTAGCCTTATACAGCATATCGATGTCCATACTGTATGTGTACTTAGAAGCACAACTATGGTAATAGTTTTCAAAGTAGCCTGGGAATCACTTCTCATATAGATAATTGAAATAGACTATGAATAATCTGCCTAATTTGAATGCCTTTATGATAACAGGTTCACAACAACTCAACTTAACTGGAAGAAAGTTAAAATCAGTAGTGAATGGACTAAGGGGAAACCGGGAAAACATGATGTGAAAAAAAAGAATAAAAAAATCTCAATGTCTACATGTACGTATATCCAAAGCCACTATAATAGCAACACATATGGAATGTGTGACATCAAATTGTTATTTTGTTTTTCTTTGAATGGGTAAAAAAGTGTAAATCTTCATTTTAAAATAATTTGAACAACTTATAATAAATGAAATGTGCCTGCCCATGATATGCCTTATTCATTCTGTGAAATTGAAACATCATCAGCCAACAGTCCTTAATTATTTTTCATTCATTTCAAAGAGTAACCTATTCACTAAAGATCAACATCTCCTACTTGGGGTCAATTGCTTCTATTACCGATGGTTTGAATGTGTGGCTTACTGTACAGTTGGTATCCGTAAGGATCAAACTGACAGCCATGTCATGTCACAGGCATCACCAACAGGTGGCAGCAAACAGCTCACCTCAGTCAGTCAGTCAGTCAGGGAGCTTCAATCAAAGAGGGAAATCTGATAAGGAACAGTTACAGTATGTAGCCTACATTGCAGTAATCAGGGTGTCCTGGCAGCCAAATGGTTAAAGGACATACCACGTCTATGATTACATTTCAACTGGGGATTTTTGTTTCATGTTTTATCCCTTTCTCTCTCCTCTCCGGTTTGTCTCCATACTGCCTGCTATCCAATGAAGGGGAAAACGCACATATTTAAGATCTAATATGGCAGGAATGACTGAGGAATGAGTGATTTGAGCAACTTTCATTAATTCAGTCCACGCGCGCGCGCGCGCGCGCGCGCACACACACACACACACACACACACACACACACACACACACACAGTGTGTTTCACTATCTTTGTGGGGACCCGTCATTGACATAATGCATTCCCTAGCCCCTTACCCTAACCTTAACCATCACAACTAAATACCTAACCTTAACCCTTACCCTCACCCTAACCATAACCTAATTCTAACCCTAATCCTAAAACCAAGTCTTAACCCTCAAACAGCCCTTTACAGTTGTGGGGTCCAGCATTTTGGCCCCACAAAGCTGTCCTGATCCCACAAGTATACTGTATTCCCGGTTTTTGGATCCCACGAATATAGTTAAACAAGAACACACACACACACACACACACACACACACACACACACACACACACACACACACACTTTTCAATCCAAAACAGTTTTCTGTTTCTTTTTACTGTAGCCCTCTTTTATCTCTATCTCAAGGTATTTAAATTCTTCTTTTAAAGGTGACATAAAATGCACTTGGCTTTGAATAGCACCTGTTGCTCAAAGTTGACCTGCAGATGACGTTGTTCACACAGGGTTTACGTAATACAATCTGCTTCTG
Source organism: Sander lucioperca (assembly GCF_008315115.2). Classification (NCBI taxonomy): domain Eukaryota; kingdom Metazoa; phylum Chordata; class Actinopteri; order Perciformes; family Percidae; genus Sander; species Sander lucioperca. Next base: position 13,577,045 of record NC_050180.1, read on the forward strand.
AATCTATTCAAAGTAGCCAATTTTAGCCAAGTATTACTTTAAGGGGACGTAGCCTCCCAGGTTGGAGTTTGCATTCTACAATTAAAAACTTGATGTATATTTTAAAGTGTGATTGCAGCATTTTCTTTTAGACTAGGTATTGTTTGTAGGCTAACAAATAAATACATTTTACAAATCATTAATTTTGTTCCTGGAAGTGTAGAGTTTTGAAACAGCATTTAGACATTCATGATGGGATATAAACTCTACAGCCAATATAATTGAGTAGTTTACTTAATGAATGCGATGTTTAAAAAAACGTTTAGGTGTCTGGTCCAAATTTTCTGTGCAGAGGAACTCCTGCAAAGTCCTGGCCCCCGCCCTAAACTCCGACACATGGGGGTCTCTGAACTATGAGATCTTTATATGACCCACAGTAGTAGGCTATATGAATGCATGGAACTTTTATGAATAAGTGCCACCAGAGGGAATAGAACCATTAGACTCATGGCTGTGTTAGTGCCTTGCTAAACTCCACTGCTCCATGCAGGCCCTTCCCTGGTGGGCGTGAGTAAATGGCCCCAGCCCTCTCTAAATATAACTTCCCTCCAAAACAGAAAGAGAGAGAAGGAGGGAAAGGATTACTTACCCAATCAGAGGCGATCTAAAAACTTGTCAGAGAATCGTTTTTTTTTTCTTTTCTTTTTTAGGATACAGTGTGTGTGTGTGTGTGTGTGTGTGTGTGTGTGTGTGTGTGTGTGTGTGTGTGTGTGTGTGTGTGCATGTGTGTTTGTGTGTGTCTGTGTGTGTCTCATACCATTTTGATCCATTTTGTGGCCCCGGGTGGTGCTGGTGGAGCGCGCAGCGGGAGTCACATTGTCTGTATGCAAACTGGACGACATGGCTATTGTATGCGTTTGGGCATATATGGAAGCACCGATGGCTCGGAGGATACAGCCCGTCTGAAGTTTAGGAGTGGAGAGTCGCCCTCGGCAGTGTTGTGCGCGTTTCTCTCCTCCGACTTTCTCTTTTCATTAACCGCTCGGGTCCGTCGCTATGAGTTGCCTGGATGTGATGTACCACCAAAGCTATGGAGCGCACTACCTCCCTGCAGCGGCGTACAAGGCGACCTACTATAACCACCATCACCAGCAACAACAGGTGAGATACTCTACATACAACTTTTGAAGTAACATTACGTGGAGATGTTTTTTTGTTTTTTTTCATGAGGTGGGTGGAAGTGTGAATTATTTGTGTCCAAAACTTAAACAGCATAACTAACTGTAATAGCCTATCAGTTATTTATGATACTAAAGAAAAGAAAGTATTAGGCTACTAAACAATGTAAGTTAATTTTGGGGATACCATAAAGTTCGATAATGTCACCTGCCCTAAAATCAAAAGAACATTTTGTAGACTTAAAAAAGAAAAAAAAAGAAAAGAAAAGAATAATCCATCTCCTTACGTTTTTTTACTGGTGTATCTATATTTGCTAACTTCTCTTCAGGACACCACCTCAAACTTTCTTTAAACCTCATACATACACCTCTTAACTTCAATTTCAGTTTTGAATGATTAAATTCCAGCCTGAGGATCGGTATTCACCTTAGGTCAGGCGTAATGACACGGAACTATTAATCCTGTGGTCAAATGGTGATGTAATGACAGCGGGTCAGTCACTCAGGAATGTGGATGGGGCACACTGAGCTTTACAAATAGTTGGAATGCAGTATGGGAAAAAAGAAACTCATTTTCACACACAGTTCCCAAGCTGCTCCTAGATGAAAAAAAAAAAAAAAATACTGGTATGATACTTTGAAATTATTTATTTATGATTTGATTGTGTCTATACAAATAAACAGATAGGAATTGATTGCTCTAAAAATGTATTTAGCCTCTACTAAAATGACATTTATTTGCTATATTATCAAACTCAAGTTTACTCCTGGTTGGATCTGTAAATTTCTCTCTCTCTCTCTCTCTCTCTCTCTCTCTCTCTCTCTCTCTCTCTCTCTCTCTCTCTCTCTCTCCCTCCAGAGGAGGCTAAGTGTTTACAGTAAGATGCAGGAGTGTATGGAGCAGCAGCAAGGAGGAGGAAGAGCGATGCTTTCTAGGGATCAGGGCCTCCGGCAGGGTCCTGGAGCCGAATCAGATCTTAGATCCACACCCGATTCAGAGTTGAAGGATGGTACTCAACCAGCAGAGGCAGAGTACTTGAGCTCCCGGTGCGTTTTGTTCACCTACTTTCAAGGCGACATCGGTGACGTGGTCGATGAGCACTTCTCCCGGGCTCTCAGTCAGTCCAGCACCTTCAACAGCGAGACCAAACAGATCAGAGTGACTCAGCCGTCTGCATCATGGAAAGGTGAGGGGGGCAACTAATCTGAAATAGTTCTCAAGAGTAAAATACATGAATTTGATCGTAACTATTATTGTTTAAAACACTGGAATAGTTTTTAGTGGCAGTGTATTGAAGTATAATGTCTTTGTGATGGGTTTGTTTCAGATGGTGGGTCTCTCTCCGAGGGTCAGAGCAGCTCAGTGTGGAACAGCACCTATCCATCCCAGGCCAGTCCTTGCCTTCCCTCTGTGTCTGTCTCAGTCCACCCAGACTTCTCCTCCAGCACCGTTTCCTTCAACCATCCGGATGGAGCTCTGTGGGCTGACCACATGCTCTCCCAGGCCAGCCTCCCGCCTCCAGCTGCCCTCCCCGATAGCTGGACCTACAGCCTGAACCCCCAGAGCACAAGTGGCTACCCAAATGTCCACAACATCTACCATCCTCACCCCCATCCTCACATCCACACCCGGCACCACCACCACATGCTCCATTCATACCCAACCCACAGCCCAGCATTGGATCCCAGGTTTAATCCTCTGCTGCTGCCTGGTGTTAGAAACCAGAACCAGCCAAGCGCCAGCGCAGGGAGTTCCCCACACAGCGAGGGGGTGAAGACGGAAATGGACCCCAGCCGCAACAGCCCTGTCACGGCTGCCTCTGTCACCTGGACTCCCTCGTCCCTCCAGGGATCCTTGGAGGTGTATGACTCAGGTAGACACAAAACACATTCTACACAGTGTATACATTGACTTGCAAGCGTTTGTCAAACTTTATTATAACTTGTGCAGTAAGTGACACTAAGCACAACAGTAATTGTATCTCTTTCTCTCCTGCAGCTCTTGATCAGACCAAAGCAAAGACGTCAGTTTGGTTCTAACTGATGTACTGACAATAAGAAGGAATGTCAATTCACACCAAAAAGGACCGACTATGTGGCTCTATCAATGTTTGGCTGCAACACCAGCACTGTAATGTACAATGTAGATGCTTACTGTAGCTTAAAGACTATAACTCCTGCACTGTCCACACAACAACTTATTATGGAGATGAACTCAGGCTTTGGACTTAAATGACAGTGATCTGCTTTGGCTGCAGGTCAAGGCCCTCGAAGAACGATAAAAACAGACTACTAGCTTTAAGAAAGGGAGGAATCACCTCTGTTGGCACAAAACACAATTTCTCTTTCATGCAATGTGAGACCAAGTGGTTCTGTTTCAAGAGCTTGATTTTGATCCACATTTTGTTTTGTACAGTAAATGTCTGCAAATGTTTGTATGTACAGTTTTGCCATGCTAAGATGTTGTTTGCTGGATGACTTTTGCTAAAATTCTTGCCTAAATGCTACTTTACTATTTTGCCTTAAGGGATTGTGTAGTGTAAATATTGGTACTGTATGTTTAAGTAATAAATTGTTGAACTGTATTTGCAAGTGAAGGTTCTTTTCAGACACTAATTTACCCCCAACATATGTAGAACTCAAGCAAAATATTCACTTCCAAAGAAATCTTATTTTCTAGAGGATATTGAGCACATCACTTAAAATTTAAGTAAGAATGTGTTCAATTCATTTAAATCCCTGCTCCAAGAATCATACCTGTGTTGTGCAACTCATGCAAAACTTTCCCATCTCATTAAATGATGGGTGATTCTTCTCTTGTGAAACCAGAAAAGTCAGTTTCCTTTAATAAGACACCAAACACTGATGGGTAGTGTTTTGCCATTCACTATTAAAAAAAATAAAGTAACCTTAATTCTAAGGACCTTCCAATAACTAACTCTTATCATTTGCTTATCTACACATTGTCCGAGCAGACTGACAGAAACAGCAAAACAAGTCATGTGATGTGGCATCAAACCAGAATATGAATAACTGAAGAAACAGCAGTTTAATAAATGGTTAGGTTATTGTTATCACTAGCAAAAGTGGAGATTTGTCCCAATTCATTACAGCACAGATATCCTCCAATAACTGGTGACTTTTTATTTTCATCACCATATCTTCAACTTTACTGACCTGTTTTCCTACAAATAAGACTACAGATCATTGTTTGTTGCAGTACTTATTGTAATAACTTTAATGTTTCAGGTACAAACACAGCTAAACCAGACAGGAGCCGAGTTATGGTACCAAGGGAAGTGGGTTACATTCCACAGACAGTTACTGTAAGATACCAAGACATGTCTGTCTCCACACAAACACACATGTGAAAACACGCATACTCCCAGACTGAGAAACACACACTAAAGAATGCATTTCCTGTCTGGACAGGAAGGTTGTCAGAGAGTGGCAGACTCAGACATTCAAAGACACACGCAGAAAGACAGATGTCAGGTACCACGGTTAATGTTGGTTTGGTTTTATTGTTATAAAATATATCATGCATAAACTGAAGTTACAAAATCACATCCTGGAGATCAGTGTTTGAATTTGAATCTGCAATTTCAAGAATTCAAAAACTGATCACAATGTTCATTGGTATGAGTCCTGAAGACTGCTTCTTTACATACATATTTCATTTTTGCCTCAGTCCAGTGCCAGGACCAGCATAATTTGTACCCATCCTGAACAGCTGTTTGTTTGTGTGTGTGTGTGTGTGTGTGTGTGTGTGTGTGTGTGTGTGTGTGTGTGTGTGTGTGTGTGTGTGTGTGTGTGTGTGTGTGTGGTGTGTGTGTTGTGTGTTGTGTGTTGTGTGTTGTGAGTGGTGAGTGGTCTGACCAGGTGGTATGATCAGCAGCAGGAGCCCACTAACATTCCAGCCTCCTTCTCTCCCACGTCGCCCATTTTCCGCTAAACAGCAGGACTTCAGATCTGGACCTCAGCAGCTGCATTTCCATCCAAACTATCAACAAATCATAATGCAAGTGGAGAAACCAGAGTGGAAAAGGCTAATTTTACAATCAGAATTGATTGCATTTGTCAGAAATGATACTTGTTCGTTATCAAAAAAAAAAATCTCTTCCACTCATTGGATCAGGTTGCATTGTACATTATTATAAGATTTACTGAAATTCAACAATAAAGTGCAATTCAATCATTGACAATAATGACTATTCATTGTTATTCATTTTTTTATATAGCTAACAATATAGGCTTGGTTCAGTCTTATTTCGCAAAAGTTTTGACAAGTAAGCAGCAAATTTGTTAAGCCTTTGTTTAATACAACTTTCTACAAATGTTGGACTCAAGGCGCATACAGATCACAACAGACAGATGATTAACAATTTACAAAAGTTTAGTCCAGACTTGAAGAACAGGAGGGAGCGAGGGGCAGGGAGGTGAGCTGTGGTTAGCTGGTGTTGAGATGGTTACAGACGACATGGTTAAAGTTCTGTGACATGGAAAGACAAACAGGCTGTTACTCAAAACAAAGACCACAACCTAGATTCTGCAGAATTAGATTCTCTACCACTTGATAGGAATAATCTGGATAGGAATAATATGACGGCGAACATCAGGAAACCAGGAGTCTTTAAGCAGCATGGTTGATTGAAACTGTCAGGTGTGTTGATTGGCAATGATCGTCAGGTGTGTCACTCAGCCAGAAGCCCAGAACAAAGGTACCGCCCACAAACAGACAAACAAGTACACACATACAAGAGGAGACACAGGAGAAAACAGAAAACTGCCCCGCGCAAAAGTGCTCACTATGAGAACAAATGTCACATAAAGTCACTCCAATGACGAACTTAAGGCATTCAGTGGACTATCAAATTTGTAATTACTTTGATGTAAGTTGCTGTCAGTTACTTTATTAGTATTAGTATGACTTGATGGACAGCACTCAGAACGAACATTATCTGACACAGAAATACAACAACACCCTGGGGAAGAAGACTTAAGCAATCAATGAGTTGTTTATTCATATTTGTCATGTCATCATGTAAGAAGTCAGGGACTTTTATGTTTTATATTCCATGTTTACACACATTTGATAATCATAACTTGATTCAAACTTTAGCCACTGAAATCATGCGAACACCCTTATCTAAGAAAAATCTGAGTAAGCATAAACTAATTGACATGAGTTTTGCTTGTTATTGTCATTTACTGTTTCATGGTCATGTATTACTGTCTGCCACACAGAATGCAACTAAAAATCATTTAGTTGTGGGTGTATCTCTCATGTTGTTAATGAAGATACTGCCGTTTGCTTTGTTTGGGTTCATTTGAGCATCAAAATAATAAATAGATTGAGAGTGTAAATAGATTTTATTTATTCAGAAAATGTGTAAGCAAACACATGTCGTTATAATTGTGTATTATTCATTATTTGCTGTATGAAATTCTCAGTTAAATCATCTGAGTATTTAGTACATTAGAGATTCTCAGAGCTCACAAAAATTTAAAAGGCCAGGCGAGGGGAGAAAATCGACTTTCCAGCTAGGTAGGTCCTCTCCTCTCCTCCAGAGCGCCTAAGCATTAGCATGTAGCTTCTGCATCAGCATGTAGTGTACTTATATGCTAACAGGCCTCCCACTGGCAGCCTTGGAGAATCACCACAGGCACTTCCACTGCAGGAAGAACACTAAGATACAGCAATACAGAGCTGCAAGCTATATAAAAGTGAATAATAAGTCAATTATAAAAAATGTGATATAAATGGAGCAGTCAGAGATGCAGGAAATATTGCATGTGTAGCATTTGCTTTCAATTAAAGTTTAAATTTGTGTGGATATTTAAGATATTCAAAGCAATAATTGTTGACATTGTCATACAGTATGCATGCATATTTAGCTACTCTACATCACTAATCAATACTATACAGCAGTATACAGCAGCATAATCTGCACTTACTCTTGCAAACGTCAGACAAACCCAGTTACAAGCCCATACACACACATACACACACACACACACACACACACACACACACACACACACACACACACAACCATGTCTCCATGCACAAAAGACAGAAAATGAGAACAGGATGAACCCAGATCCAATCTGTGGCTTTGGATCTTCATCTCCTCATTGCCATGATTGCATCTTTTGTAACCATCTATTCTGTTCTGTATCAGAAAATTGCATTCGTTTTCAGAAAATGAGAGGAAATTGTTGTATTTTCTCTTTTATTTTTTTGGAATTCACATTTTCTTCTGATCTGGTGAGCCCCATTTGAACTTACATGATCCTGGCTTGGACTAAACCTCCTCTCATTGCTGCCCTCTAACCCCTACATGTGTATAATTTCTTTATTCTATTATTTAAGTAGCGCAGAGGAAAGCTGGATGGGAAGAAAGAAGAGTGAGGCTAAAGTTAAATATCTGAGTAAGGCCAGATTCAGCCTTCGTCCCTCCATGTTATTGGCTCCAATAAACAGATACATGTACAGTATATATATATATATATATATATATATATATATATATATATATATATATATATATGTGTGTGTGTGTGTGTGTGTGTGTGTGTGTGTGTGTGTGTGTGTGGGCTTGTTTAACTATATTCGTGGGGTCCAAAAACCGGGAGTCCAGTATACTTGTGGGGTCCCGAAAGCTTTGTGGGGCCAAAATGCTGGACCCCACAAGTCTAAAGGGCTGTTTGAGGGTTAAGACTTGGTTGTAGGATTAGGGTTAGAATTAGGTTATGGTTCGGGTGAGGGTAAGGAGCTAGGGAATGCATTATGTCAATGACGGGTCCCCACAAAGATAGTGTCACAAACCTGTGTGTGTGTGTGTGTGTGTGTGTGTGTGTGTGTGTGTGTGTGTGTGTGTGTGTGTGTGTGTGTGTAAATGTGTAATGTTATAGGGTTGTGCTTTCCTGTCGTGTTGTCCTTATTTATACCACAGCCATGACAAATACTTGTTTCTAATTGGTTGTCCTTTTTTGCCTCCGCCTCATCTGTGTTGTGTACAGTATCTCTACTTACATGCGGTATGATGTAAAAACTAATTAATTAACTACCAATCTTTTGTATTGTTAAAATGTAACTCTTTTTTCATTTAAAGGCATTGTGCCAAGAAAGTGCAGAGCCACAATGCTGTAGGTGGTTTTCAAATGACCCTTCACAGAAACAATCAAACAATCTCAGCCATAATGTCACCTACAAAAAGAAGCAAAGTAATCTTTCCCTCACACAGTCATTTTGCTTTGGTAAGGTCCCATTGGAATATCCAGTGTATCTGTGGCTGAATTGAATTGAATTGAATTGAATTGAATTTAGTGCTGAAGAAACAGCAAGAGAACGAGAGACAGAAAACAGATGCTGAAGGAGAGGCAAATTGGAGAGAGTCAAAGTCCATGAAAGGAGATGAAAAGAAAGAGTGGGAGGCAGAGAGGGAAAGCTGATCAGTCATAACACGGCCCAGCTACACATTCCAGAGTAATTGAGCGGCTGATTAGTCTTACAATCAGCAACACAACACCAGCTGTCTGAACACAAAACTATATAAATACAGAGATCAGGACGGAGAGGAGAGGAGAGGAGACACTAAAGGCGAGTATAAGAGGCACATGGCAATCATAATCCCTCCTCTCGCTCCCTTTTTTTCCCTTTTCCCTTCAAACATCTTTTTCTCACTTCCACGAGCCAGCTCCACACCTACAAATCACTGGGGTAATTAGAGCTAATTTGCCCTCCTCGTGCGAGTATTAGGGGTATTAGGGGTATTAGTGAAAGGCTCAGCTTTCACCACTCTGTTTGTGTCAACAGGGCAGCCTAATGAAGCATGCTGGGAGTGTCAGAGAACAGAGTCCTGCTGATAATGCTTGATTCGCAAAGTCTTACCTGGTTGTTTGTTACAAAATGACTGGAACACCCACGAGAAGAGAAGTGAGAACAGCAGTATTATTAGAATTAGCATTAGAACAATAATAGTTACAACAGTTTTTTTCTCTTCTCTATCTTATGGACCAGTTCTTCTTTGCAGCTGTTGAATCCATTATTGGATCACAGTTACATTGGAGTGCGTTAGTACAATCCAGGGGCATAGCACAACATTCTTTGCACTGTAGAAAGGCATTTTCTATGGGCCCTTCCCCGCATCCACAACTATTCATTCTAGCATCTTTTTGGGCCCTCCTGACATGAGGGCCCTGGGTACTCAGTCCCCATTCCCCCCCCAGTCCGACGCCTCTGGTACAATCCAAAGAAGAAAGTGGACAATGTGAGCCCCAAAGTAAACAAAATAATAAAAAAATGCAAAATGTGATATTTATTTAAACCATTTCTTCCAAAATCATTATTAAGATCATATAAATAGGACATTCACCATTGTTGGACCCTTTCGCAAAAGGTAACATAAATAATAATAAATAAATGTGGACAGTATCAGTTTGGATGAGACAGCTAACCAACATTCAGCCCTGTTCACTGTGTTGTTCTCTCACAGAAAAAGGAATGCACTGAACAATTCCTTGAGAATGGCTTCACTTTTATCACTTCAGGATGTTTAACTAGGACTAGAGGCAAAAAAATAGGCATTTATAGCAGTTTTAACAGGGCTGGTGTTTATATGTGTAGTTTCATATGGCACCATGTAGGGAATATTTGCACAGATCCATGATCCTGAGCGTGGCAAGCATGAGGTTTGTTGGACTTCCAGCAAGTGAGGGCAGGCTGTTAAATCAAAAGTTAATACACACTCACACTACAGGAAAAGATTAACATTTACGCCTGTTTACAATGTACACCAAGAACATCCACCCATAACACAGGCCAGCAGCCACATTCCTCAGCCTGCCCACACACAGAGCGGCCATGATACATGATGATACCTCCCATTGCCAGATTTCAGAATTTTTGAGTTTTACCTTAATCAAGGTCTGACTCCAAATATCACTGCAGAGTGAGATTGTACTGGGCATTTGAGTTGTACAATTTTGAACCGAGACAGCTAGAAAAGAGCATGGAGCTCTGTTTGGTTGGGGAAATAAAAATGAATAAACACAGCATACAACTTAACTTCAGACTTTTTCCTTGCTTTTGTTTGCTTCCATCATAGGGAAAGGCACTCCATTCATAAAGGCCAGAGTAGTAGCAGCAGCAGCAGCAGTAGGTTGTTTCTGTCAGCTCCACTCTGGGTAATGTGCCAGCAACCACAGAGGCCAGTACATAGCTGTCATTCCTCTGCTCACTGAAAGCACATTTAGCAACCAACACCTGTTTCCCCTGCTCTGTCTCCAATGTAGGCTGCTCTGCTACAGCTCTGCCTGCATCTAGAGGAGCTGGGATTCAACTCATATTATTTTTTTATACACCAGTACCGGTATTTCTGGAATGAAGCTATTAGGCTATTTTTATTGCCAACACTTACGGTGGTAGTTAGCCCACTCCAAGCCATGACAACAAAATATTCATAACATTTCAAACTGTATAGGATGTTAAAACTTTCCACTGGAAGCTTTATGACAGTGGATTAGTGGCTCCTTAAAGGGACAATTAAGTTGTTATTTCTTTGTATGGGGCTTAGAGGTGTAGTGAAGCTAGCTAAGCTAAGCAGTAGTAGTAGCTAAATAGTTGTGGATCAATAGCAACTCCATTCAAAAGCAGGGAAATGCTCCGTAAAACTTCTCATAGGTGGACTGGTCTAACTAACTGTGGTCTATGACACATTTAGATTTACATTGCAGTTTACATGTTTAGAAAATATTACATTTTATTATGAACAAATAAATAAGATTGCCATTGTTTAGCCACAGAAACAGGAAAGTTAAGTATTGTAAGTAAGTAAGTTTAATTTTCCAAAACCCAAACAATTTTAAAATTCCTCAATAAAAAACATTGTGTTATTATGTTACCTGCTGGCATAAACTAATAGTAAACTAATAAAAACATAGTCACTTTACACTTGTACACTTGTTCAGGGAGGAATGTGCACCATACCACTTTTTAAGGTTTGTATCAGCCTAGAATACTAATTATTTGGAAAACATGTTCGACAGATTTTGACAGAAGCTTTTAATTCCCACTTTCTTTTATCATTTTTGACCTGGTCATTTTTAATAAGTGCATAGCACTTAGCACAATGTTTTGCTGACCCTCAAAAGCAAGTCAAGCCATTAATAATGTTCTGAATAAATGGCAAACTTACATAAGTTGTGTGGCGCTTTTATGAGCCTCTTTCTTTTCAACCAACAGGGAGCTCAGAGGTCATGTAGGAGTAGAGCACCTTCTCAATTTCCATCATTTTTAAATCTCCCTAAACCACTCTCTCTCTCTCTCTCTCTCTCTCTCTCTCTCTCTCTCTCTCTCTCTCTCTCTCTCTCTCTCTCTCAATTAAATTAAATTCAATTCAAATTGCTTTATTAACATTGATCTATCACTGTCCTGTCTTGTCTTGTTGCTTGTTTTTAGGGATTTTATCAAGAGAGATGGCATTACTAGCAATACTGTACTATTGTGATGCTATTGGAGCGACATGAATCAAAAACTTGTTAACTGTATTTCAGAAACAAATCACAATCCATGCATATATTGATGGCTGTGAAATAAGATGGAAACGAATCTGAAGGGAAATATACTTTTATTCTTAATTAAGATGACAATAACAAAAATACAATTACTGTAATACAATGCAATTTCAATTAGAATTTGTAAAATGTCAAGAATTTCCTATTGTGGTTACCCAGTGTCATATCAGTGGAAAATGAGCTGAAGACACAGTTACTCAGCAGTGGGGACACCCTTGCTCTGCCACCTGCTTGTCAATCATTACTGCTTGTGTTACGTGACCCTACCTGCTGCTACTGTCCCATGCTGCCCATAATGACCATACCACACATACCAGAGCTAAAGAGGGACATTCCTGGACCATTGACCCAGATCGTTGTTTTTCTTTTTTTTCCTTTAAAGCTGTCACTGAGACAAGGTTTGGGTATCAAAACAACTAAAGGATGGTTTCCTGAGGAATATGTGGAGTCACAAGCTGGGCAGCATTACAGAATGCAGTTAAGACCGTTACAGATAACTGAGTGTAGGGTGTTTGCGTGTAAACCAGAGCTGGCCTGATATAGTGTTTGAAGGCAAACATTTAGATTCTGGTGTATTTTTGCCACTATTCAAGAAACATCAACTTGGACTGAAGGCAATTCATTTTCCAACTT